>NW_008327468.1:471179-499630 GCF_000622305.1 Nannospalax galili
CGCTGTCCCGCCCCCGCCCCGCCCCCTCCAGGTCCCTCAGTCTGGCTCTCCTGGTGCACAGCCTCCACTGCTGCCTTTCACGGATGTCCCAGAAGCTCTGGCCCCAGTGCTGCCCCTGGCTCTGGGAGGAAGGAGCTGAAGATCATGACCGTGGGTGATGGCGGCTGTGGCAAGACGTTGCTGCTCATGATCTGTTGCCGGGGCTTCTTTCTTGAGCACTATGCTGTTTCAGAAATACACTGGCTAGAGTGATTTCAGAAATCACTTGTTTCAGAAATACACTGGCTAGAGTGACAGTGGGCAGCAAGGAGGTGACCTTGAACCTCTACTACACGGCTGGGCCTGAATGCTTGTGAACAGATGCGAGCTGCACTCGGAATGTTGCACCAAGTTTTAGGAGAATGTGGAAGATGTCTTTAGGGAAGCTGCCAAGATGGTCTCAGTGCCTTGAAGAAAACACAAGGGCACAGCTCTGCCTGCTGCTGTGACCCTAGGGCAGATGGCCCTGACACAGGATGAGGACACAGGACTGGACTCCTAGGATCTTGCTCCATTCCCAGCCCTCCAGTACCTGGCACATGGGGTTAGATTTTTGGGAACATTCTAGAACTCTCCCCTATGGGTTCACAGTGAAGCGTAAGGATGGTGAATGAGGGTGCCAGACCCGCGTTGCTCTACCCTGGGATTAGGATTTGTTCCCAGGCTCAGAACGGCCCTCCTCACAGCCCCTTCCTGCTCTGGCCATGTGCCTCCTTTACAAAGCGAATTCATGCTTGAAACTCAGAGCTGCACTGGGAATGTAGGTAACCATGGACATGCACCACTGCTCGTGGGCATCCCAAGCTCCTGTGTCACTGTATCCCTGGGCTCCAGAGATAGGCTTGGATGTATCCTCCAGCCTCTTCCTTCTTCCCCTGGGGAACCTGGGGGCCAAAGCCTATCGGGAGGACACAGGTACCAGCCCTGACATAGGGCTGACAACAGTTCTCCCTCCTTCCTCCATCCCACACTGAAGACCTCTGCCTCAGCCTGGGACACATGTGCTCAGGGGAAGAAACAAGCTCCAAAAAGGTCAAAGTGTACCTGAGCCACCCGTCTGACCCCTGCTCCAGGTCTTACTTTCAATTCCCCCACCTACCTCCACTGGAGAGTTAAGATGAACAGAGCCTGTTGCCCGTCAGGGGTCTTAGGCAGGTCAGCACTCTCCCTAAACTGTTCCCCCTACCTAAAAGGCCAGGCCTGGGCCATTTAAATAATCAAGCTTCCCACCTTCTGCCCCACCCAGAATTTGCTTCTACCAGGATATGGAGTTCAGAAGTCATTCATGCCCACCTCCTTTCAGAACTGATGTGCCCACACTGGATGGTTTCTTAGAACTAGCCACAGACTACTAGTGCCACTGACAGCAAGATTTTTCTTCCTCCTCCTCCTCCTCCTCCTCCTCCCCCTCCTCCTCCTTTTATTGCTGGGAAGACACCTTTCTCCCTTTCAACACTTTTGGTAATTTCCTCTCCTCCTCCTCCTCTTCTTCTTCTTCTTCTTCTTCTTCTTCTTTTCTTCTTCTTCTATTATTATTATTATTATTATTATTGTTTTGGTCTTTTTGCTTTTTGAGACAGGGTCTCCCTGTAGCTCCAGCTGGCCTGGAGTTCACTATGTAGACCAGGCTGTCCTTGAACTCACAGAGATCTGCCTGCCTCCAGAGTACAGGCATTAAAGGCATGGCCACACCTGGCTGACAGCAAGATTCTTGAGTCCTGAAACTCCTTCCTGAAGATCTAAAGTCCAGGGTTCAGAACGATTCAAGAAAGTGCCCCCCCGAGGGGGGGCTGAAGAGATGGCTCAGCAGTTAAGAGCACTGACTGCTTTTGTAGAGGACCTGGGCTGGATTCTCAGCACGCACATGGCGGCTACAAACTGCCCTTAACTCCAGTTCCAGGGGAATCCGAAGCCCTCTTCTGACCTCCACGCATTCCACGACACGGGTGCGTTCACATACATGCAGGCAATACACTCACCCAGGGACCTCTTCTGATATCCGAGGCATTGCACCACAAGGGTGCATTTACTTACATGTAGGCAATACACTCATACACGTAAAATAAAAGTAATAAACAAAATTTAAAAAAAAGAAAGTGCCCCAGGTGGCTCTAATGCCACTACCAGAAGAATGGCTTGCTTCTAGGAGTCTGCACTGCCTATGAAGGAACCTTGGCTCCCCTGTACCTCCTGACTCAACCCCCCAAAGTCAGGTTGCCAGGGAAAGAGACTTTAACACCATCCCCTCAAGTGTCCTAAGACCCTGCTGTCTCCTAAAGAGCCAACCAAGGACCTCTTGTTCTCTCAGAATCTAAGGCCACATGGACAGATTATAGTGTAGGGTAGAGGTCAGCAAACCACAGCCTGAAGGCCACATATGGCCACTGCCTGCTTTTTAAATAAAGTTTTATTAAACAGCCATTAAAAAAAAGAAAGAAAAGGCTGAAGAGCAGTCATGGAGGCAGTGGTAGCTCTTGGCAAAACATGGCTCCCAGTAAGATGTCTTATCACTGGCTCCTCCTGGCCAGCAGTAAGGAAGATATGAAAGCTACAGTTATCAAAAATAAAAAAGTTTTAAAAAGTCCACCGGAATCTCGATCGTGAAAAACAACAACATTAACAACAAAACACATGATCCATCTGTCTCGAGTGAAAGTGAAAGATGATTTTTCCAATACCAATGCCCCAGGTGAGAAACTCAAGCTCGCAAGTAACTGTTGCCTTTGTTTACTGCACAGAAGCCAAAATGCTCTGTCTTAAACATAAGTATAATAGTGTGGACACAACAATGGAAACAAGAAAATAGGATCCCACATAAATGAAATAGTGATCTCCCTTCTGTAAGCCTGGAACTGTGTTTGCTGGGGTCACTTACTATGAACTTGGAGCTCTGTTCATAACCTTTGACCCTGGAACTATGATTGTCGCTCATGAGCCTGGAACTGTGGTCTCCTCACATCAGTACAGAACTGTGGTTGCCCCATACACCTGGAATGGTGGCTGTCTCCCATGAGCCGGCAGCCCCTCCCCTTAGGTCCCAGGTCTGGCAGATGCTTTGCCTCTTATAATGGAGACAGATGGGGGAGGCCTCTGCTATTTAGGTTCTGGTCTTGGGAGGACTGATTCTCTGGGACAAACCTCCCACCTCTCCTGAGGGCCAGCTGTGGTCCTCACATCACTCATGGTCCTGGGTTATCCAGACCTTGATGCTGGACCTCTCCCATTACCAGGCACCAATAAGTTTTCCAGTATTTTCCTATTGCTCTGCTATAGCCCCATATGCCTTCACCTGTGCCCTAACTGACTAGAGATAAAAAAAAATCACAGTCTTGGAATCTAAAAAAGAAAAAAGAAAAGAAAAGAAAAGAAAGAAATAGAAAGTACTATAATAACTAAACTGATATAATTTTCAAATAAAAATATGTAATTAGATCTTAGAATATAAGTTTGAAATTCTATATGTCTACTATAATTTTTTTACTATTTTTAACTGCCAAAGCTGTACTACCAAGCTTGAATAATAATGTGAAATTTGTCACTGTTCCTATAATGTGTGTTTAGCCCTCATTCCCTTTCCAAATTCCCCATCTATACAAAGTCTTTCAATGTAATCATGGTACTTCTCTTTTGTTGTCTTTTTGAGACAGGGTCTCCAGCTGACCTGGAACTCACTATGTAGACCAGGCTGGCCTGGATCTCACAGAGATATGCCTGCCTCTGCCTCCTGAGTGCTGGGGTTAAAGGCTTGCCCCCCCCCCCCGTTTCATGGTACTTCTTAAGGAAAGTAATGCTAATAAAATATTTTTCAATGTTGATCTAAATAAAATTTAAAATATTTTTTGGAATGGAATTTCTCCCTGTAGCAAACATTAGGTGATGTCATCAGAGATGAGGGTGGCCATGAGACTCTGCAGACGGACTCTGCAATATAATGCTGCACACACAGATGCTAGAAAAGAATTGGATTTTCCTCGTGTTCTTTATGTCACTTCGAATGCTTCTTTGTGCTATAGTTTCCTCATCCATAAAATGACATAAAGTGAGGCTATCAAGAGAACCTTATGTCACTGGGTTGCTATAATGAGGTCAATAAATTGCTATAAATTCTGATTTTTTCTTTTTGATGGTGCTGAGGGTGGAATGGAGGGCCTCATATGAGCTAAGCAAACACCTCACTTTAACTACACCCCTGACATGAATTAACATATGCAAACACAACAGCAGTTCAAAGTAGTGAGCATTAGATATTTTCTAGTAGTGGGGCTGACATCACATAATTGTTATTTTTGAAAGACAGCAAATAAGATATTTTATTTATCTATGAGTCATAACAGCATCTTGGCATTGCCTTGATTTTGTGTGGTCCCATCAAGCAAAAGAGTAAATTAATAGGAACTGAGAAAACTCATTTTACTAAAAGAGGACTAGAGTTGTGTTCTCAAAGGCAGCTCTTGTTAAATTTTGTAAGTGGTTTTATTTTATATTAATATAATTTGGAATACCATGGATAGAACTTGGGAGCTCCCACATGTCAGGTAGATGCTCTACCATTGAACCACACCCATTGGCCAAAAGTTGTTTGAAAGATTCAGGGGTTTAAGAGCTCAAACACCAAATGCCATATACAGGATGTATTAGTACCAAAGACTGTGTGTACATCCTCTACACTAAGCCCTTTATTGAACTCTACATTAAAATGGGTATGGCTCATTGTATATAAAATTACCTCAGTAAATCTGAATTTTTTTAAAAGCTAACTTCAAGAGGGGGACTAAATATGATCAAAATATATTGTATGAAATTCCTAAGAATTCAAATGGAAAAGCTAAATTCAAGGTGCTTTCATATGTTATAGGCATTCAGTAAATATTTTTTGATTAGATGAATAATTGAAGACACGAATGAAGCCATTTTATTCTTCAGTGATTGGTCATATTGGGGATTAGGATGTATAAAGGGTCAGTTTTACATCCTTGGGTTTGAAATTTTATGTCATCTTCCAAGAGTCCAATTTTTCCAGTAAATTCCAGGTTCTCATATATGCTCTGAAAGCCGGCTTGCTCCCACATTGCTTTTTCTTAGGGTTATACTGACAGTGATGTGTGAGTAGCTTTGTACCTTGTTTGCTGCAGCACATGGATTCTCTTGATTGTGGTTTTATAATTCTATGTATGTTGTTCACTGTCCTGTAACTGGGTTGTTAAGATACGTATTTTAAAATATTTTATTTTATTGTTTTTATTCATAGTTTATTTTAGTTTATTATTTTTGAGGGAGTCCTTTTGAGACAGGCTCTTCCCGTAGCCCCAGCTGGCCTGGAACTAACTATGTAGACCAGGCTGGCCTTGAACTCACAGAGATCCACCTGACTCTGCCTCCTGAGTGCTGGGACTAAAGGCATGTGCCACCATGCCCGGCCTTATTTTATTTTTTATGTGTATAAATGCATTGCCTACATGTATGTATTTGTAGCTGTGTTATGCAGTGCACACGGAAGTCAGAAGAGGGCATCAGATCCCCTGGAACTGGAGTTAAGAAGAGCAGTCAGTGCTCTTAAACATTGAGCCAGCTTTCCAGCCCCAAGATAGGTATTTTAAAACAGTGGCATGAAATGTTTTAAAGACTGAGATATTTGCCAGAAACAAAACCTCTTTTATTCTTTCTAGAAATAGTAATTGGCTTCTTAGATTTGGACTCTGGGCCTCTAACAGAAAAAAAAAACCTATCTACTCACCTGTTATCAGGTGTATTATAGTAGGCCACATGCCAATGTGACTTTTTTCATTGGCTGATAGCATGAGGAGCTTTTCTGCAGTCCTGTAACACATTTGACCCTAATGTCTTACTGTATTTTTCCTCAGGTATGGCAGCAGCCAAACTTCTGCACGACTCTGGCCTCAATGTGGTAGTTCTGGAAGCCCGGGATCGTGTTGGAGGAAGGACTTATACCATTAGGGTAAGCCATTACGGATGGAGAAAGGAAATGTGGGATAGAAAATGAGTTGCATTTTTAGATTTTTGTTTTCCCTGAAAGTTTTCATTATTGACTTTCTGATAGGGTGAGAATAACTAAAAATTCTTCATAGCTGCTGCTTTTCATCATCATTATTATTGTTATTGTTGCTGTTATTATTATTATTTGGTGTTGCAGATGGAACCTGGGGCCTTACACATGCTAAGCATGAGCTCTGCACCCCAGCTTCTCTCTTAATTTACCCCTCCTTCAACTCTTTCTTCTCTCCTTTTTTGGTCTTCTCACTTCATTTGTCCATAAATAATCAGATTCTTTTCTAGGGTGGTAAGTGACCCCTTTTAGGGGGGACGGGTGACTAGATAGTAAACATGCCACTATGTGGGTGCTAGGAATTGAACCCAGGTCCCCTGAAAGAGCAATCAGTGCTTTTAACCACTGAGCCATCTCTTCCAGCCCCATCATTTCTTTTCTTGATTTTCTTTAGCGTTAGGTCCCTCAAAGTTTGCCTGAAGTACTGAGCATAGAGTTTCATAGATTAGAAATTCAACCCATTAAAAGCAAACCATTGTGTGATATTTTGTGAGTGATGGATTCTGAAATCTCTTGCTTTTTCAGCAGTCAGGTTTTTTTATTATTCCAAAGAGAGGCACTTTTTAACATGTTTTTCCAGAAATAATTTGAAGTAGGTTACATCAAAATATATATACAACAAAGTTTAAGGGGGGGATAGGAATAAGAAATCAAAGACTAAAAGATATGCCAACATGGGGTCAACTTTGGTGAAATAATGAAGGTTTCTGTTAGCTCTGTTCTTTTTTTTTTTTGAAATCCTAATGAGTTTATTGGTCTTGCTAACAGAACATAGGGTGGGGTTTGTTTACAGAAGAGTGGGTACCTCCCCATTTATGGTCGCGCTAGAAAGTCCACACTCACGTATAGATCCTGTGACTTCCCAATAGCCACACAAAATGGCAAGAGAGGTGCCTCATGGTGTTCTTGGTGTGTATTTCCTTAGCCCTTCCCCCACATGCAGCTAAGGTGGACTGATTTGGTGGAAGGGGTAACTGACTCCCCCATGAACTCCTTGGTGAGTGTGGGAAGGAGGTGTGACTAGAGCTTTCTGGCATAGTGGTCAGAGTACACTTCCAGCTAACACTCTCCTCTGGCTCTGACATTCTTTCTGCCAACATCTTCTTCCACAAAAGTCCCTGAGCCTTGGAAAGGGTGATAGGTGGAAGCGGAAGGTAAAACCCTACTGCTGAAGACACTGCGTGATGTGTGAGACAGGAAGAAGCAGGACTAGCTGGAAACTCCCTGCCACTGAATGGGTGGCTTCCATAGTGCCAGAAGGTGACATGCGGATGGCTGGGGGAGAACTATCTCCTGTCATTCTGCTCAACAATGGACTCCAAGTGCTGCACTATCACCATGCCAAACAAGATGTTCCAGCTTGTGAAATAGTGGCGCCATAGATAGATAGATAGATAGATAGATAGATAGATAGATAGATAGATAGATAGATAGATAGATAGAGATAGACAGACAGACAGACAGACAAATAGATAGATAGATAGAATACTACATACAATAGTATAGTGTATGTACAACCAGCAAATTTTCGATTGGATATAATGCCCACTCCTAGAGGTGAAACACACATCTGGCACTGTAGACCAGACCAACCCCCTGTGGCAGGGGAGGATATAGGCCCCAGTGGGGAAGCCACTGTAATTGTTTTGTTAGATGGATGTGATGCACCTGCTAAAGTACCATTCAAGCATTTGTGTTTATGCCCACAGGTTAAGTTATTGTAGCAACCACTGTTTAGATGTTCTTACTTCTTGTTGTTTGTGTTTCTATAGTAGGTGGAATCCCACTGAAATGGCCCAACAGCCCATGGAAAACAGATAATGCGGATACCCAATAGTTCAGTGCCTTGCCACAATGAGAGGAAGATCATCCCACACCTATCACCCCCTCAGTTTTGCTTTAAAAATTGATTTAATAATCATTAATTTATATGACTAAAGTATGGAAGAGTTGAGAACAGAAACCACAGATGCAGCTCAAATATATCTATGACCTATGAAATGTCAATTTGCTTATTTCATAATTTTTTATTTTAGAAGTGTTTTGAAAAAAATACTTATCTTTGCTTTTTTTTCCCCGTGGGAAAACAGAACCAAAAGGTTAAATATGTGGACCTTGGAGGATCTTATGTTGGGCCAACCCAGAATCGTATCTTACGACTGGCCAAGGAACTAGGATTGGAGACCTATAAAGTGAATGAAGTTGAGCGCTTGATCCTTCATGTCAAGGTAAGCCTAGGCACAACATGGCAGGTTTTGATCAAAGATGAATTAGGTGGTGATTCTAAACCTATTTGGGAAAGCTATCGACAGACTGGCTCTTCTGTTTGGTTAACCATTTCATAAATTCAGTAGAGAAAAGTATTTGTGATTTACATAGTAAATATCTCTGTTTAAATATCTATGACTCTTTTATGTTATATAAAAATCTGTGTACAGTCTTACAAATGCTTTTCTAGGTTTTATATTATAAACATCATTTATAATATGGAATACTTTGAAATTTTACCATAGTATCTTATTTGTCAATTAAAGTTATTCTTCTTTGGAAATTGATGTAAACGTGGCTCATGTCCCAAATTCCATCTTTTTCATGGAAGCTTTATTGATCCCCCCATGATTTATATGAATGCATTGGGTATCTCTTTCCAAAGATCATTTGGGTCTAACGGTTCCTGCCTTTACACCTATTATCATTCACATCTCACGGCCTATAAATCTTTTCTTGTGTTTCTCTGTGCTAACCTGGGTTCAAACTGACCCCTTCATCTTCATTTTCATCAGCTCATCCAGTCATCTGTGTGCAGCACACATTACTGAGGTTTTGAAGAATGGAGAACTTTTGAGCTGAAGAAACTCTAGCAGCTTCAAACTAAATGTCAGACACCTTAATAACCCATAGAGCCCCTGAGGATTTCTCACTGGCTCCTATTTCTCTATAGATCCAGTCCCCCACCATGTGCTGGTCCTCATAGTTTCTTCACATCTCATGTTTCCATATTCACCCTTTTTCCCAGAATCCTCATAATGATTTAAAAAACTACTGATGTTCTATGATAAGCAAAGAGTCACCTACTCTAGGCCCCATTCTGGAGTCCTACCGACTTTAAAGTTGTTTTGGTTTATTTGACATGGGGTCTCATTATGCAGCCCAAGCTAGCCTTGGACTTTGTTTCTAACTCCAGAATATTGGCATTACAATTGTGAGCCACTACACCTGGCTCTGGCAGAGGTTTTAAATTTCTGTCTTTCCTGTCTTTTCCTCACTTGCCCCTATATGTGACAGGGAGCATTACAGAAACATTCTCACAGGTAGAAATCGTTCCTTTAGAAATTGAAAGAGGGGCTGAGGGTGTGGCTCAGCAGTGAGTACATGCTGAGCATATGTGGGATCCTGGGTTCAGTCTGGAGACCCACCTAAAACCAAACCAGAATAACCCAAATGAAAACTATGAGCAGCTTTGATTTGTGTACCAATTTGATGTCCTTAAACTTGTGTGATATCATTAAGAAGGACAAATAGCAGGCCATGCATTATGAATCATTTAGTAATATTGAATCAAAGAAGCTACTAAATTTGGCATAACATAGGCAAAAGATCTCCTAATGTATAAAAATGTTTTGACTGACCTTCAGGTGTTGTTTTATAAGCCTTTTCTTCTGTCTAAAAATGAGATGCCTGAATTAGAATTAAAAATGCAGTGATAGTCTAATTTGTTGAACAACAGCAATTCTCAGTAAACTTCTTTCATTGGGTTATTTGCTTTTTAAAATATATTGTTGGGCTGGAGAGATGACTCAGCTGTTAAGAACATTGTTCTTGCAGAAGACCCGGGTTCAAATCTCAGCACCCACATGGCAGCTAATGGGGGATCCGACAGCCTCTTCTGCCTTCCACGGGCATTGCACGACATGGGTGCACTTACCTACATGCAGGCAATACATGCATACACATAAAATAAAAATAATGAAATATTTTAAAAGTATATTGTTAAATTGACCATTTTAAAGTGCTATCCCTTATTCTTCCTGTATGATTTTCTCACAGCATCAATATGTCTCAGATTTCTCTAGACAAAGGAGCTGAACAGAGTACATATTAACTTTTCTCCCTTTGCGTGTTACAGTGGCACTTGTCAGTTCAGAGCTATGACTAGGAGACTTTGTTTAATTGTGGTAATCTTACAGCTTTATTAAGTCCCTTGTTTGAGAAAGAATGTTTACTGTTACCAATTGTGGACATGATGTTGTTCTTAAGTGATTTCTCACAGTGATTGTCGAATGTGCTGCTTCCTTAGAAGATTCCATTAACCTTTGTCCAGCTAAGAAGATATAAGTAATTAAGCAATATTTGTGTCTTAATGCAGGGTAAATGCATATGCCAACAGTGTTGTTTATAAAATTTAAAATAAATGTTATTGATTTTTAATTATTACAAAAATAAAGTATCTTTATTGTAAAAGTATACTTATAAAATATGAGTAAAGAAAAACAATTAAATAAAACAAACCCTCCATTATTGTCTTGAAAAAAATCATTCTCAGATAGTTTCTAGATTGTCATATTCCAAGACTGCTGTTGTCTGCCCTCTGCTGGAGGAAATGTAAACTATCAGTGGATTTAAAAATAGCACATGACTATGCATAGGTATGTTTGGTGTACTAACTCTCTAATTTTCACTAATGAGAGAAATAAAAACACTAATGAAGCATAAGTTTCTGTGATATTGACAAAGGTGCCACTTTGATCTTTCTGTGGTCTTATCCAGTGAAGAGCTACAGGATAATAAAATAACTAAGCTAGGGCCTCACTATGTAGCCCTGGCTGCCCTGAAACTCTCCATGTAGACCAGGCAGGATAGCCTTGAACTCAGATCTATCTAACTCTGCCTCCTGGGTACTAGGATTAAAGGCATGTACCACCATGCTCAGCCCTCATTTTTCATATCTTTAACCTACTTTGGAGACAATTTGGAGGTTTTGTACAATTTAGGCTATCAGCAAGTAAAATTTCTCTGTCTCAGAAGCTTTCATAAAAATTAAAAGTAGGGGCTGGAGAGATGGCTCAGTGGTTAAGCACACTGGTTGTTCTTGCAGAAGACCCGTCTTTGAATCCCAGCACCCACATGGCAGCTAACAACTGTCTGTAACTCCAGTCCCAGGGGATCTGACAGCCTCTTCTGACCTCCGAGGGCACTGCACAACACGGGTGCACTTACCTACAGCAGGCAATACACATAAACACATAAAATTAAAATAATACAATTTTTAAAAATTGAAAATAAATTGAAGTATGTGTGAATCTGCCTCAAGATGGAAGGCTGATCTGAGAAGAGATTGGTTAATGTAAAAATGTAGTGTGACTTAAAACTAAGAGCAAAACTTCATACCGGTAATTGTTTCTAAACATCAAATAGATAAACCGAACAGAAACACACTCTGGTCTTGGCCTGCTTGCCAATGGGAAGAAGTCAAGAGCATTATCAAAGTCACGTTTGTGTTGTATATGGTCGGCTTCAGCACTGCAGAGCCATACGACTTAGAAAACATCTCACAATTGGATTAGCTCTTCATTACTGTTAGACCTGTTGTTTCTCAAACAACCGCATGGGGGAGGGAGCCCTTGACATAGCTCCTCAGTCCTGATGACAGCTCTGAAATCCAGTTGAAAATGTGGTACATAAAAACCACATGAAGTCAGAGATGGGGAACTATATATGTCTATCTGTAACTCCATTTCGGTGAACACTCAAAACTCTCTTGGTGTTGGGGAATAGCAGGTTTCAAGTAGAAATATTGAGAAATAAAGTATTCAAACAACAGTTGGATTCAGCAAATGGAAATTGCCTTGTTATGTAGGACCTTGGCATTTCCCATATACCAGCAGGCTAGAAGTGCCCTGTTTTCTCCAGGACTTTAATGCCTCCTTCTCCATGCACACATCCCCAATGATATTAAGCCAGGGAAGCCTGGATCAAAGTCCAAAGTGCACTTGTTTTTCTCCTGATCGCATAAGTCTCCAGGAACAGGTTAGATGGACACGTATTTCAAACAGGAACAGCTGCCTTTTTGCATGAACTTCACACATGCCAAGTCGAGTTTACTGGCTCTGGGAGCGTCTGTTGTTTGAGGTGGTCTTAATAATCCTTCTCTTCTTATTCCAACCAGACTACATTTTATAGCCTATTCATGGAAAACAAGTATGGCTTATCATCATGGGAGACTTTTTTTCTAAGAAAAAAAAATGTGGAGAATAGTAATTTCCTCTGCAGCAAGTGGAACCCATTTGTCTAGTGATCTTTCTGACCAAAATGCTCATTTGCACTCAGGAGAGAATACATGCAGCTCTTCAGTATGTAATAATTTGCTCACAATTATGCCCTTGATGATGGGATTTGGAGCAATATAGGATGTGAGATAAATTTATTCTAGTCTTGCAAGGTTTCTATTTGGAACTTAATCGTAATCAGATCAGTAAACATATTCTTTTTGTACACATACATGTGGATAAGCTTAACAGTGACTAGAGTTGTGGAAAGTACAATTTTATTTTTAAATTATGGCAGAAGTCGAGCACAAAGAACGCACAAATTCACTGGTGATTGTGCAGTTCACTGCGGGAAATAAGATTGGGGGTTAAATCTTGTGCAAAAGTTTACTCCATTTGTAACAGGTGATCGTGAATCCAATGGAGAAATGGTCCAATAGGAAAGCATAGCTCTCCAAGAGATGGTGATTAATAAGGGGACCATGTAATTAGTTCAAGAACTTAGGCAGCCTGAAGTACCAAGGCAGTGACTTCCGTACAAGATGGCCTCAAGTGTCTTAGCTGGCCTTGCCAAATCCTCTGCACCAGCAGTCTGCAGAAAGGCTTAGGAGTGAACTCCCAGTCTGTGTATCACATGGCCTGAGCTTTTCTCTTGGCTTCTGCTAATGCAATGTGAAGACATAAAGGTTAAAGAGATTGATTGCAATGGATAGGAAGCAGTGAGATCAGAGCACAAACTGAGGTCTTTGCTTGCCAAGGACACATCATAAGGAGGTTACTGTTTGCTGGGGGAGTAAAAGGGCTTTCTGATATTTTCTTATGAGCCCCAGTGCCCAGCTGGCCTACTTTCCTTCTTGCCAAACTTGTCTTCCTTCCCTCATACTGGAAAAATTAAGTTCAAGATCCTCTTTTCCTTACAACTTTTTGTAATTGACTACAGCTATTCCAATGGCTCATTCCCTACCCCTGTATCAGTCATACTTTGCTGTTAACAGTTTGTGAAAATGTGTTTGGAAGAAGAATGAACTGTTACCATGTATTTTCCAAGATTTTATTTTGGTCTCTTGAGATAGTCTCACACTGTAGCCCACTCCGGCCTATAGCCCACTATGTAGCTCAAGTTGACTTTGAACTTGCAGCTATCCTCCTGCTTTAGCCTCCCATGTTCTGGAACTACAAGCATGGGCGATTGCATCTAGTTCCAAAATTTTATAATTTTATGTACAGTCTGCAGTCATACACGTACTCATATAGCACACTTTGTTTATTTTTAATGTTCTTGAGCTTCCTATTTTTATATATTTTGTGTAGAGAGTTTAGAGAGATGTTTCTTAACTTACAAATATTTCACAAATATATTCCAATGTCATTAAATTTATTTTTAAATATAATTTTTAATAGATGCACAATATTGTGTCGTGAACACTATACTATACCAGATGTTTAGCAAATTGATGACTATTAATTAAGCATGTACACTCAATTCAAATCACCTAACATTTATTAAACATGCACCATATGGAAGGTACCAGGCTAAATAATTGCATGAGAAACAATTTGGGATATATGTGGTATGGATGCATCAGATCAAAGATTATCCTCTTCCTGTTAAATGAAGAAAAATTAGAGAAAATATTAAATCAAATAAAGCAGGCAAAACTTCTCATGCCATAATCAAACCAGGGAAAGAAAAAAACATTAGATCATAGTCTTTGAAACGTGATGATGAGGAAAATATACGGTTCCTGAGAACTGTTTGTTCCTCAGAGCTACTGCAGAGAGCAAATGTGTTACCATTTTAAGCCAAAAATGGTGAACAACCTTTCCAGGAGTTCCTGCTAGTACTTCAAAGGTGGCAAGCACTTGGACTAGTTTCTAAATTAGCCAGGCAGTGAGTTTCTTCTTTATCTTGGTTTTTAAAAGACAATGTCTCACTATGCATCCCAGGCTGACCTCAAACTTCCAGTCTTGGTCTCCTGGTCTCCAAGATTACAGGCATGTGCCACCCTGTTCAGCTCCCAGTCAACAGTTTTACCAGTGATTTGTCACTTTCTCTACCCTTCAGTTCCGTGGCCTGTCCATGAAGCCAATGACACATAACTGAAAATTTCATCTTAGTAGTGCCACATTTCAAAATATTACTAAGTGATAGCTCAAAGTAGACTGCAGGAATGGATTGGCTTTGGCGAAACAGATGTTAGACATGAAACACATTAAACTGATTTAAATATAAATGAACAGGTAATGCAATTGTAGTAGAGAATTTAAATATCATTAAAAGCCATTATATGGCTAAAAATTATGCAATTAAAAAATCAGAATGTAGGAAGGTGAGAAAGCAAACATAGAGGAAGGAGAATAGCTCCTTAAATGTTTATAGGATGACATCTTGGTACACCAAATCTAAGCTTTTATTTAATGAAAACAGACTGAGATCTCTCAGTGACTTTCACGGTCTTCTAACTTAATGCTTGCTACAAGACTCTTTCAGGAGCTAACATTTCTGGCATTCAAGAAATATGTATTTGAAATTCAGTACTTCATTTGGTTCAGTTTAGTTTTTTTTTCTTTTTTTCTTTCTTTTTTTTTTTGAAGGTGCTACTTCTATATTTGGGGCTATTGGTAAGGGATGAAAAAGAAAAAAACAGGCAGAGAACAGGCAGAGGCATGTTTTTCAAATCACAATAAGATTTACACTTAATCTTTTATATTTCTCAAGTGACTTTTAAATATGTATTTCTTATTTTATTTTTTGTTTTGTTTTCTGTATTTTCAGACAGGGTCTCATATATTCCAGGCTAGCTTTGAACTTGCTTGTAAGTAGGGCTGGCTTTGAACTACTGATCCTCCTGTCTCAGCCTCCCAAGTGCTGGGATTGCATGTGTGAGTCACCATGGTGTGGTATTTTATGCTGTTTTATGCTGCAGTGTCTGCACTGGGCCAGGTTCTCTCTCTCTCTCTCTCTCTCTCTCTCTCTCTCTCTCTCTCTGTGTGTGTTTTCTGATAATGCTACATTCTGAACATACAAAGGGTGCAAAATGAATTTTTTCCCAGAATATTTTAAAGGATGCTGCCAGTCAATGATTGTCTACAAAGCACCTTCACATACTGTTACTGTAGGTCATTTTGTCTCTTAATTAAAGTAAGACACCATATGTCCATAGTTTTGGCCTATACTAAAATGGGGAAAGAGGGTCCCTTACAGCGTACTTAGTCTCATTCATAAAAGAAATGAAGAATGAACCCAAATGGCAGAAAGCAGACAGACTTACAGACTTACATGACTGTGGCTGATCAGAAGTTCTGTGTTACAAGGCAGGATTCTAGGCAGGAAAAATTCACTACCTCAGTATTCTGCCCATCTATTTAGGATGATGGGCTTAAGGTGAACCTGCCTTCCTAGGGGTGGTTCTATCACCAGGTGATTGACCAGTGAGATTGGAAAGGTGGGAACTCCAAAAGATAGACAAGGGATTTTATAGTCTTGACAGGTTAAACTTATGGGGCTTTTTGCTACTCTAACATTCCCCCCTCTGAAGAGGTAACCCTAAAGTCTTTTAAGGATTAGATAAGAGCTCCCAAATACTTTTGACATTTTTGGCCTTTAGAACAGAGTATGTTGCTAACAGGCCCAAGGACATTTTGACTTTTAGCCCAGAAACTGGCTACTTTTCTTTGGGGTCTTTTTTACCCTAACTGCCTAGTCATTAAATTCAAAATATATACCATTTAAGATCACAAATGTGATTACATTATCATATTTTTTATTTCTTTACTCTTTCCTCCTTCTTTCTTTCTTCATTTTTGTTTCATTCCTCTCTTGAACATCCATTGGTTTTTTCATCCGTAGCAACCATTCATTCATTCACCTACCCATCTGTCTATCTTACAGAGCCTTATAAAGAAGTCTGAAATGCTATACACTGAATAGTATAGCTTTTTTAAACCTAGATTTTTTGTCATATGTGGTAATTCATTCTTTGCTTTTTTATATCACTAAAAATTTTTTTTCACAAAGAGTTCCTCTCATGTTTATTTTTAAAAATGTAATTAGACATAGGATTTAGTGAGCTCATGATCTGAGAGGAGGTTAGGTCACTGTTTCTAGCAGACCTCTGTGTCTCTCATCTATCTAGGCAGCTGTCTCCTGGGTTACATATCCATTAACAATAACCAAGCTACTTCTAGCCAGGCTTAGTGACTGAGCTCATGTCCTTTGAGTTTACACAGTCTAGATCCCAAAACAGCTGCTTTAATACAGAATCTCAAAGGTGCATATCCTGGCCTAATCCTAGCTGTATTAGGCTACAGAATTTCCTCATTGTGGTTTTGTGCCTTGATTTCTCCTTCTGTAGAAAAGAATATTTTCATTGAAACCCAGTTAGTACTATGAGGTTTTAAAGATAAAAAAGTGTTAACAAAACACACTGATTAATATTATCATCAACAAAGATGTTAGGATACAGTGAAGATTGTAGGAACGTTAATAAGAAAGATAGTTGGTTTGATTTCTCTTAGAAAACACACTTTTCTTTTATGAAGATTTTAAAAAATATATGTGTATGTATGTGTCTGTGTGTGGGTATCTGTATGTGTGAGGCAGGTGCCTGACGAGTCCAGTAGAGGATGTCAGATCCTCTGGAACCGGAGTTATGAACCACCCTATATGGGTGCTGGGAACAAAACTCAGGTCCTCTGCAAGAGCAATACATGCTCTTAAACACTGAGTTGTCTCTCCAGCACCAGAAAACACACATTTCTTGTAGGTTCTGGGCATTTTTGCCATCAAGTATGAGACACTAGGTAGGATAACAACTATCCAAATTCTTTTCATAAGAAAACAAGGCAAACAAAGTCATCATAAAATATTTTATAGGCCCCTTAAACACTAAACTGGGAAGTCTGCCCCATTAAATCTAATCTTCCCCCTGTTTGTTTCCTGCATGTTATGAGTAGGCTAAGAGATTAGCATTTGGCTACAGCTGAGCTCACATATACATATACAGGCCAAGAGCTAAAGAGATCACAGAATAGAAACAAAATTCCCTTTCTGGTTGTGTTAACTTTTCAATTTCCTTCCACTATGCTCTGATTTCTTTTGACTACAATAGAATATGGGATCATGGTTATTAGTCCAATTGATTACCTTTCTCTGAGTTACCGGGAGGGGTTCATACTGGTGTGATTATAGAATTCAAAGTATTAAAATACATTAATTTCTTTGAATTTTTGCATGAAATCCGGGAAAATTCATTAAAATAACTTAAAACAGTCCTGTCCAATTAAAGTAGAATGTGTTCACAAATAATTTAAAATTTTCTGGGAGCCATATTAACAAGCAAAAAGAAACAGGTGAAATGAGTTTTAGTTTGTATTCTTATTATTTTCAGCTACATGTATACAAGTGTGCCTGTGTGCAGGTACGTGCAAGTGAGTGTGGTTGTCCTAGAGCTGGAGCTATAGGCAGTTGTGAGCCACCTGACATGGGTGCTGGGAACTGAACTCAGGAGCTCTGCAAAAACAGTATGTGTTCTTAACTGCTGAGCTGTCTCTCCAGCCCAAGGTGAAATGAATTTTAATAATACATCTTATTGTACCCAGCATATCTAAAATATTTTATCAATTTGTAATCTCAGTTTTATAGTGTAATAAATATAATGAGATATTTTGAATCTTTTGTAACAACTTTTATAAAATCTGTGTTCAATTATTTATAACATGCCCCATTCAGATTAATCAGGTACCAAATACTCAACAGCCACATGTGTCAAATGGCTACCAGACTGGAAAGCACAGACTGAAATAATTAGGGGGACAACGGTAAGTGAAAGCTTTGAACACTTCCTCAAACCTTAAAGGGCACTGCTCAATAAATTTAAGAAGAAAGCTTTATGGTGAGCATAAGTAATTTTGATATATTTTAGTAGCTTTGTCAATATTTTAATGTATGTGTTAGTTTGTCTCAGACTGCGATCAACTCTGGAGGAACTTCCCCAAAGTGCTATCCATGGTGGTCTTCTTAAACATAACCCGAGGAGAGTCCAGTAAGTGAGAACCTCTAGAAAAGATAAACCTTCTTTAGTGGAAAAAGTTTATTCATTCTTCTATCAGCACACATGCTCCGTGCAAAATGCTGAGCAAAAAGGATGCAAAGTGACATGGAGCCCTTTACTGCTGACCTTACTGATTCCTCCTTTTTCAAGCGGCAAATATTAAGATCAGATGCTCAAGACACGTTCTCATCGTGTACAAACTGGAAAAAAAAATCATGATTCCCAACTACCTATAATGATCCGATTAAAACAATTGTGTACATAGCAGTCATTGAAGTTCGGTTCAAAATTGAATTTAATTACTGCAGTAACTGACATCTGATCAGATTTTTGATATATTCAGTAGGCACCATTCTAAGTACTTTATATACCTTAAATCACCAATACTAAAAAACCTGATGGTTACTATTAACTTTCCATCACAAATGAGGCTTTTGAGACACAAAGCATTTATGTGATTTTCTCCAGATTTCCCAACTGGTGATAGAGTAGGTACTCCATCCTGATCCAGTTTATTACAGCCAATTTGCTGACCTTACACAGAGTGCACTTAAGAGTGGCTGAAGGAAAGAGGGGAGAGTGCTGAGGGCTGAACTCTGGGGCAGGCTGTCACCCTCTTCTTTCTGCTTAGGGTCTATACTTCCTAATGCTGATTTTTTTTTCTGGCTCATTCCCCATTATTGATCCTCCCCTAATTTCACTTCATTTCACAATGCCTGAATGCCCACTTTTATCAGGACTTTATAGAGACCATAGCTATGAACAATGCATTCAGTGAAATTAGGGACTTGTGGGAGACATATGTTATGGATAGATGCGGTTTGTCTCACTATTAAGATGTTAAGAGATGATGAGACCTTCTGGATTCCTAGTGGGAGACTGATCACTAGGTTATGGGAAGTGCTGCTCTTGAAAAGGTTTACAGTAGTTCTCATGGGACTTGGATATAGTTGCTATAAAAGAACAAGACTGGGGCCATAGAGATGGCTCAGTGCATAAAGGTCCTTGTTGCCAGCCAAGACTGACAACCTGAGTTCCATCCCCTTGACCCACATGGTGGAAGGAGAACCCACCCTCACAAGTCGACCTCCACATAATTGATGTGGTATGTGCATGTGTGGAGAGAGAGAGAGAGAGAGAGAGAGAGAGAGAGAGAGAGAGAGAGACAGAGACAGAGAGAAACAGAGAGAGAGAGAAACTAAATAAATTTAATAAAAAGAAAATTAAGAAAACAAGCAAGATGACCTCCTCCCCTGGTCCCTTTGGCATCCTTGCTCTGCATGTAATTTTTCCCTTCTCACATGTATTCTTACCATGATGACGTCTGCCATGATATTAGTCAGGGGAAGTACACCTCAGTAGAGGAAAAGTGTTAGCACAACACTCCTGACTATTCAAAACTATAAGATAAATCAACCTCTTTTTTCTTTATAGAGTATCTTCAGGTATTTTGATATAGCAACAGAAAACAGACTAATACAATAATAAGCCATCTCATTCCATACTTAATCCAGAAACTTAAAAAGTATCAAAGCCGCTCATTCTGATGAAGCTGCTGGAACTCTGTGTCACACAAGATAAACATAGGAATAGATGGGTATGCATGTATCTTGTGTCCGTGTTTCCACTGCAAAGTGTAAGCATACAACTTGGAAGTTGGAAGATGCCTTGCTTTACATATAACATCATTCTTGGACAGAAAGGAGAAGATAAAACTATATATTTAAGAGAAGCCTTTGTAGAGTAGATGTTTTGACAGTTGAAGAGTACTACTATGATACCCAATGACATTGATCCTTTGGATTAGAAAGAATGCAAGTTCATCTAAAAACAACAGGTTGCCTTTAAGCTGCCTCTGCACTTTCTAAGGTCAGGATAGCTGTGCTGCTGCTATTTTGAGGACCTCATATTTCTCCCTGCTAGGTTCCAGGCATTTCTCCCTGAGCCCTGTTGACATCTTGTCTATATATCCAGGCTGGAGCTAAGGTTTGTTTACTATAAAAGTCTGGGATAAAGATCACTAAAAATAAGTTAAAATAATGAATAAACTTCAATCTTCATCATGGCCTAAAAATACCTAAATATTATACCCCTATCAACCAGTATTGCTCTTTTTTCATTCTGAAACAGGGTCTTTGTATACCCCAGGCTGACCTCTCACACATGATCCTCTTGCTTCAGCCTCGAGTCTGGGATTACAGGTGTGTATGAGCACACATAGCATTTCTTTTAGTTTATTACTGTTTTTTTAATTCTTATTTTGTTATTTACTAATTTTTAAAAGTGATTTATTTTTAACTCTCTCTCTCTCTCTCTCTCTGTGTGTGTGTGTGTGTGTGTGTGTGTGTGTGTGTGTGTGTGTGCAATTGAGTGCAGGTGTCCATGGTGGCCAGAGGAGAGATAAATGGATCCCCCGGAGCTAGAGTTGCAGGCAGTGACAGTTGTGAGCTGCCCAATATGGGTGCTGGGAACTGAACTCAGATTCTCTGCAAGAGAAGTTCTCACTCTTAACCACTGAGCCTCTCCATCCCCTATTCACCCATTTTATAGACACAGTTTTACTAAATAGCCTAGGATGACCTTTAACTTGATATATAGCCTATGACTGGTTCCAAATTTATGATCCTCCTGCTTTAGTTTCCCAAATGTTAAGATTACGGGTATGCACCACCACACCAAGCTCCACTCTGTCTTCAAGTGTGCCAAGTGTATGCCTACCTCCTGCAATTTGCACATTGAGGATGTTTAAAGGTAGCTAGCCACACTTTCCTTAGCATTGTTCCTATGAAGAGGGAGATGGTGGCCCTATACCCCCTTCCCTTTGAATCTAGGAGGAAACTTTCTGATTTAACCAGGATATGACAAAAGTGATACTGTTCCAGTTTGGGCACAGGCTTTAAGAAACTTGCAAGTTTCCCTATAGTATTCACTCTTAGAGCCTTGGGTTACACAGAATATGGGAAAAGTCGAAGTTCCCTAAGAGCACCATGCTGAAGAGGATATATGTGGGCACTCTTGTTACTCATCCCCGTTGAATGCAGCATTTCAGACTTTCCTACCAAGATACTGGACTCAGAAGGAAGCTGGCTTTTATATCCAAGCCCAGTTAAAGCTTCAAAAAACTCTAGCTCCAGCCACTATCTGATGCAGCCTCATTAATAGCTCCAGCAAGAATTAGCCAGCTAAGCCTAGTCATCCCACATACACAACAGTGAGAGAAAATTAGATTGAGGGTTTTTGGGGGGTGGGATCTTTGTGACAGGGTCTCCCTGTAGACCCCCATCTGGCTTGGAACTCACTATGTGGACAAGGATGGCCTCAATTCCACAGAGATCTGTGTGCCTCTGCCTCCCAAATGCTGGGAGTAAAGGTGTGCACCACTACGCCCAGCAAGACTGAGGTTTTAAAGTCAGTAAATTGTAGGGTTATTTCTCTATACAGTGATAGATTACGAGAGCAAAATTGTTTCCTCCACTTGGAAGGCTCTTTCTTGGTATTAACACAAATGCTACCCCTTTAGAGAGGCCTTCCATAGTGATTCTATCTTAAGGAGAAGCCTCTTCTACCCTACCTGGTATTTTGTAGTCCTAATTTATTCCTTATTGTGATTTGGATATAGAGTTCCCCATATGTTCAGGTGTTGAAGGCTTGGTCCCCAGATGATGATGCTATTTTGGGGGGTGGTGGAAGCTTTAAGCAGTGGGGTCTAGTTGGAGGAAGTAATTCACTGAGGATGTACCTTAGAAAGATAAACTTTGTACCTACTGCCTTCCTGTCTTTGTCTCTCTGCTTCCTGGCCACCTTGAGATGAACAGCTTTCTTCTGCCATGCCCTTCTGTCATGATTCTCTGCCTCACCACAGGACTAGAAGCACTGGATACAGCCAGCCACAGACTAAGACTTCTGAAACTGTGAGCCAAGTAAATCCTTCCACCTTTAAAGTTTCAGATTTTCACCCAAATGACAAAAACTAACATTTTCTTTCTCTAGTTTATTGTTTGACTACAGATAGCTTGTACACAAGCTTGTTTCTATCCCTAGTACTTTAGAAAAAAGCTAAGTGCAGCTTTTTTGAATGATATAAAATACAGATTTTCTTAAAATGAAGTTAATGTAAATATATCAAAAATTCACATGTGACGTTCTATAAACTTTAAAAATGATACTTCTTAATTTAATACTCTTAACTCTAAGATGCCTTTAACTTGATTTTCAACTGCGTTTTGGAGTTAAAACTTAGTTATCCACCAAGTTGCTGAATTATGCAAAAGATACTGGCTTTTATTTTGTTGTTTTCCCATGGTAAAAATTAACAATTTGTAATAAGGGTTCAAATTTCTAAGCTAGTTGTAAACTCCTACATTCATGTATAAGATAATACTGTGCTATGAGCAATATGTAATAAAGCATTTGCTTTGTCACATTTGGAAAGTGCATGTGTGTGTGTGTGTGTGTGTGTGTGTGTGTGTGTAAACATTATATACTAGTTATGAAGCTACAATGTTATGGAGACTATGGAGAAGAGTGAGAGGGTAGAATATAGTAAAGAAGGCTTCACCAAGTTGGTAACATTAAAAAAAAATCAAGGAGTCAAGAGCACAAAAACTGATTTTGGGGGCAAGAATGTTCCAAGCTCAGAAACCAAATTCAGAAAGCAAATGTTTATGGAAGAATAAAGAGTCTGTGTAACCAGAGCAAAGAAGGTAACCGTTGGGAAAGGGAAACTGGTTTGCTGGCAAACCACTCTCAAAGCAAAGCACAAAGAAAAATACAGCTGTTGGGACTGGAGACATGGCTTGTCAGTTAAGGACAACTGACATTCTTACAAAGGACCACAGTTTGGTTCCCAGAACCCACATAGTGGCTCACAGATCTCCAGTTTCAGTGTATCTGATGCTTTCAGTGACTTTCTTTGAAAACTCTTTCTGAAAATAATTGTTTCATATAAGCAGATGTCTCTGAGATACTCCTTTCATCCTAGTTCAATTGGCAAAGTTTGAATTGTCTTAAAGTGTCCCCAAAGTGTCCTCCATGTAAAATTCAAAGTTGCTTATTTGCTAAACTTGCCTCTTTCTTTAGTCTACCTCTAGGTGTCTCTACCGGTCCCCATCTTGGTCTTTTAGTCGGAATCTGCCCAGTGCCCTAACAAGTAAATCGACCTTAAATAAACACAATTTCCATACTAAGGATTTAGTATGCCTAGAAGACATTTCTTTCTGTTCCTAAACCACCCTGTGAAGAATAGGTTTTTTTTCAGGCATTAAATTTCTTGAGGGAATCTTTTGACTCATTTAAGTGAATTATCACTTTAGTTCATATAATTAAAGAAAGTCATTTCTCCCAAACATATGAAATGAAAACTTGGTACCTATACAGACTATTCAGAGACAGAATTTGGCACCAGCTGAATAATTCAACAGAGAGGATGCATGTCGTGCTTCGATAAATCTTTCTGGAGATCAAGGCACATAATTGTGGAGTCACAGTACTGTTAGACACCTGAGCTTTCAGTAGATTCACTATGGATTCTGAGAATGTAATTTAATGCTTCTTACAAGGTTCAATTTCAAGTCCACAAAAGGGGATTATTAGTATCTATCTCTCAGTGTTGCCATGAAAATTAAGTACAACAAGATATGAAGTAACGTTGTAAATATAAGATAGTTTCATTATTTTATTTTACATACTACAGAAATTCTTTAGGAAATATTTCTTCCTGACAATGTATTCTTTAGACTAAAAATTTCCAGGCTTATGTCATCACATATCCTCAGACTTCACAATTGTAGTCTGGTGTCCCAAAGATAACAATCGACACCTAAAGAAAATCTTGTTAGGAGGAAAATCATTTGTCCTCTTCCTATTTCCTCCTTTTCTTTTCATTTTTATTGTACTGGGCTTCTACAGAAAGTTTTTCCATCTTCTTATTACTGTATATATTTCAGACACATCAAAAGAATGCAGATAATGTCTTTCAAAGACACCTCTCACCCTGCACCTGCAATTCTAATGAGGATACAGTTAGGCTACGGAACTGGAGCAGTTGTTCTGGATTAGCTGAACTGTGCTGAGTGGCTGGAGTTGAGGGTTCAGGACTGGAGATTCAGAGAGGCCTTGCTTGCTAACATATCTGGGTGAGCACTTACCCTGATGGGTGCTCGTGAGCATTTGGTGGTGATAGGGGTAATTATCAGCGTTCTCATTGATGTTGTAGTGGTGGGAAACTTTGAATTTTCTGCTCCAAAATCATCTGTGTGTTTACTTGATGGGACTGTCCTAGAGAATCATGGAGGTTCAAGACATATATAGAAATGGACTTTTTTGTATTTGTTGAAATGATAACAACAATAATAGCTTATATCCCTCTAAGCCTTTCGAGTATGTTAACTCATTTAATCTCTACTCCAGCCCTGGAAGTAGGTGTTATTACTTAAATAATACAGAATCATCTATTCAATGGAAGTGAGCTGTCCAGAAAGTATCAGAGAGGTAACTTATCTAAGGTTACAGAATTAGAAATAATCTGTTTCTTGAACCAATGCTTACATGCCCTAAATGGCAGTTGGCAGCACCTCTTTTGTGGGAAGAAAATTGTAGGACTCGTAATGATGATACTGGTCAATATTTATGCATCTGCTATGTGTGCTGTGCTGTGCTGAGATGTACATCCATTATCTTGCTGATTATCTTTAGTAACATCATGATACAGAGTTTATGTACATCCACACCATGCAGAGAACCAGATGGCTTCTGGCATGTCCAAGTTTCTTGACACCAGCTGGAATGCTGACTGTCAGGAATGCTGACTGTCAAAGCTGTGTTCTGACCTCTAGTAGAAAGTATGTGTAAGCCAAAATGGATCATTTATTATTTTTAGCTGGGTGTGGTGGCACACACCTTTAATCCCAGCACTCAGGAGGCAGAGGCAGGCAGATCTCTGTGAGTTCAAGGCCAGCCTGGTCTACATAGTGAGTTCCAGGACAGCTGGAGCTACAGGGAGACCCTGTCTCAAAAGACCAAAAAATTTTTGTAAAATTATAGTGCTAGGCATGGAACTAAGAATATTAGACTTGCAAGACAAGGGCTCGACTATGGTGTTACCTGCCCCAGTTCACAAATGGACTTTTATCAAGTGCTTTTTGGTGTTTTATTCTTATCAAGATTTGTACTTATTATGGTGAAGCTAAATGTTCCTTTCTGTGATAATGCTGTTGTGTCTGATTTTCTTTTTTTTCTTTATAATAATATAATTAGCAGAAAAATCACTTCACATCTGTAGTGAAAATTTCCAAGCCATAACATATCTGTATGAGACTGAAAGTTTATATCTTTAATAATGGCAATTCAAGTGAACATTTTATTGATATTTTTGTCTGTGGAAAACCACATTAGCTTTATTAATTAAATTAGAATATTAAAGCTGAGAAAAGTACTTTCTATGGGAAATATTTTAAGAAGTAGTGATGCTAAAGTTTATCTTTTCTTTAACAATTGAATTTAAGCAAATGTAACTAATGGAGCATGGTTTTAAAAATGCATGAGGGTTGGAGAGATGGCTCAGCTGATAAAGGCTCTTACCACCAAGGCTGATGAGCAGAATTCTATTCCTGGAACCTAACATGTTGGAAGGAGAGAACCAACTCCCAAAATTTGTCCTCTGACGTCCACATGCATACTGTGGTACATACACACACACATGCACACACACACACTGAAGAAATGATTTCAATATTTAAACTTGTTTAGAATTCATTGGAATTTGGAGATCATGTGGATTTTAATTCCAAGGTTCTTTCCTAAACAAAAAAAAATGTATAACAGGAATTGTTGGTAATTTGGTCTGTGGAGGTTATTTATTATTTATATTTTGTTTTATTTTTATGTATATGAGTATCTTGTTTGCATGTATGTATGTGCACCTGTATCGTGCAATGCTTGTGGAGGTCAGAGGAAGGCCTCAGATTGCCTAGAATGGGGTTATGGATGGTTGTAAGCCACCATGTGGGTGCTGGGAACTGAACACAGGTACAAGAACAGTCAGTGCTTTTAACTGCTGAGCCATTACTCCAGCCCAGTGGAGACAGTTTTTAAGATGATAAATTTACTCTTGCCAAGTCTTTATTTTATGAATACTAACAGCATTTAAAAAACATGATCTATGAGACCAAAATAAGCTTTGACTTGCAAGCTTTAGATTTGATTACAGTTGACAACTTTTCCTTTTCAGTCACTTCAGCTGTTGCAGCAAGCTTGTAGCAACTCTTGCGGTATTTCCCATTTCCCTTAGAAAGTCTGGTGAGGATCATGGAGAACAAAACTGGCATCTCCCCACCACCTGCCTCAAATCACCCATGTTCTCAAATGAGTCCCCATTTGGGCCTAATGGTTCTGGAAGTATCTCATGAGGTCTGAGCCACTCCAGAGCCTTAGTCTTCGGAGCTCCTTCAATCTGGGACTATGTCTCATTTCATCTCTATATCTTCAGAATGTTGCATGGTGCTTGTATCACAATTTGCCATTAATACACTTTTAAAAATTTTTATGCAAGAAGAAATGATACACTGCAACTAGCCCTTGAATGTATGATGCTGAGAGATTTCTCTTGGACCTATCCAAACCAATCAGTAAGTCCATTTCCATTCTTTCCATCACTTAACAAAATGTAGTGGGAGCTTTTAGTTCCACGTTAGGGATGGAACCCTGCACTAAGCAAGTACTCTGGTATTGAGATAGCTCTCCATCCCTGGTTTTTGCTTTAGCTGGATGGTTACCCTTTGCTTTGTCTCTCTGCATAAGATTCTTAAGGTCACAGTTACATGTAAGCAGTCAGAGAAATATGGTGTTGAGTTGGGCTTCCTTGGTGTCTGCTGTTGTCTGTGCACAAGGCCTTTTCAGATCTTGGATCTCCCTCTGCTTGAATTTGAACTCCACTGTGTTCCTGGGGAACTTGCTTATTCAAAGGTTTACTAATTATACTTCATTGCCTTTCTACTTTGCAATGCTGTAAAAGAATGCCATAGACTAGGTAATTTGTAAAGAATAGAAGTTTATTTTACCCACAGTTCTGGAGACTGAGAAATCCAAGATAATGCAGTTTTATCAGACTCTGTGAAACATCAAAACATGACACAAGGGCAAGTAAGCATGAATGAGACAGAGAGTGAAAAATCAAGCTCAACTCATCCTTTCAGCCATAACTTAATCATATCTTAAAGTTCTTCTCCCTGCGCCTCCTCATTCTCCTCTTCTTTCTCCTCTTCCTTCTCCTCCTCCTATTCCTCCTTCTTCTCTTCCTTCTGGGACAGTGCCTCACTGTATAGTCCTGGCTGGGCAGAAACTTACTATGTTGACCAGGCAGAACTCTAACTTTCAGTGTTCTTTCTGCCTCTGCCTCTGAAGTGCTGGAATTATGGGTGTGCACCACCATGCTTGACTAAAAGGCCATTTCTAAATGCCACCATATGGCATCTAAATATTAGTGTGAGTTCTAAAGGGGTTATTATGGGAACCTATGGGCAATAACAGTGGAAACTGGGTGAAATTTTTGAAAGTTAATGCAGTAATACATGTCAAAGATGATAGCGCTTGAATCTGGGTACTCACAGTCATTGAGTTTGAAATGTGGAACTAATTATACATGTGGTTGAGGAAATGGAGAATTCTCAGTAATTTTTAATGCTAAAATTGACTTGGTTTATTTATAGAATATTTTACCATTATTCACCATGAGGCCTGGGTATGTTGCAAATTACTTCTCCAGTGTATGTTTCTCCTCCCCGTGGTTCTATTTTTATTTCTTTATTTATTTGCTTTTTAAAGTAATTTCTTTTAATTTTAGAATATTTTTATTATTCCAAAGAAAGGCAATTTTTAACACATTTCAGAAATAATTTGAAGCAGGTTACATATATACATACAGTGGAACCAGTTTAAGAGTGGAAAAGTAGCTGGGCGTGGTGGCGCATGCCTTCAATCCGAACACTTGGGAGGCAGAGGCAGGTGGATCTTTGTGAGTTCGAGGCCAGCCTG
>NW_008327468.1:500537-560814 GCF_000622305.1 Nannospalax galili
AGAAAATGAAGTTTAAGGGGGTAAATCAAATGGAGGAAATGTCCTCTGGCCACTATGCCAGCGAGCTATAGTCACACCTCCTTCCCACACTCCTCAGAGTCGAGAGGTGGGGAGTTAGTTACCCCTCCCACCCAATCAGTCAACCTTAGCTGAAAGTGTGTGTGGGGCGGGGTGAGGCTATGTAAAGCAAGAATGCCATGAGGTACCTCTCTCGCCATTTTGTGCAGCTGTCAAGAAGTCACAGGATCTATACTATGCCAGCGAGCTATAGTCACACCTCCTTCCCACACTCCTCAGAGTCGAGAGGTGGGGAGTTAGTTACCCCTCCCACCCAATCAGTCAACCTTAGCTGAAAGTGTGTGTGGGGCGGGGTGAGGCTATGTAAAGCAAGAATGCCATGAGGTACCTCTCTCGCCATTTTGTGCAGCTGTCAAGAAGTCACAGGATCTATATTTGAGTGTGGACTTCCCAGCACAATTGTAAATGGAGGGGGGCACTGTTCCACTGTCTGTAAATAACCCCCAATCTATGCTCTGTTAGCAAGCCCAATAAACTCGTTAGGATATTTTTTTAAGAACAGAGCTAATGGAAATGGGGTGATTTTTAATTTAAGCAATTGATTTCAGGCAATCTGTGATTTTACAGATTGAATGGATTATTATTGTTGGGCAGAGTAAAGGTGGGTGGGAAGTCTAGAGAGAGATAGAATGAATCTGTGAGATACACCAGCTTCTCTGTAAAGCAATTTCAGTACGTAGGTAGGTAGGAATGAGGGAAGAAAAGGGACAGGAGAGGATAGGAGAGGACAGGGGAAGGGCAGGGAGGATGGGAGGAGGGGAGGGAAGGGGGGCTGACAGTGACGGCCATTGGGAATGACATAGAGGCCCCTAAAACTCATCAACTTCTGGAATGAACATCTTCTACTGGGAGACATCAAACATAGGATGCCAAGAATCTGGCATAGGAAATCTCTATTGTCTGTGACATAAAAGTTGAGGGCCACTCTAAATTCAGTGCAGCTGGAATTCAAAGTAGGATGTGATTTTTAAAATCCCTTTCCACCTCAGAGACAGAGAGACCTTGCTGCCTATATGAATATTGAACATCCCTTTCTTGGGCAGGGACTCTCACTAGTGATCTGTATGGCATCCTCAGTGCATCAAGTTGAGCAGGAATTTGGGTTTTACAATAGCAGGTTGGTGCTTGGTTGGGCCAAGACAAAAGCTAAGGACTCTTTCTACTCCGATAGCCAATGAATGTATATTTCTGAAGAGATGCCAGGGCTCTTTTGCTTGCTGCTGACCTTCCCTACATATAGCTTCACTGATAAATAATCCAGATATTACACAATGCATACACTAAAATACACAAGTCAATGAATCTTGATCTGAGTATGTAAACTTTTGCGGATATATAACATACATGCAGAAAAATGGTACAAAACATAAATGAACAACTTGGTTAATGTTCTGAAAGAACACAACAGGAGGCCGGCATGCAGATCAAGAAACAGAGCATTGGTAGTCTCCAGAGACCTCTCATGTTACCTTAGAGACATCACTCTGGCCCGAAGCATAACTACCATACTATTGTCACCACTGATTAATTTGGACTGTTTTAGAACATTATATAAATAGACCTCCTTCCATATGTAATCTCTATGTCTGATTTCCTTGTGAATTACTTTATTTTTGGTGTTGCTGAGGATGGAACCTGGAGTCTCAAGCATGCTCTGTGAGCACTCTACCACCAAAATATACCTCTAGTCTATACTTGTACATTTGATCTGCAATGGGTAGGGTGGGCATGCATAGTGACAGAATGCTTTTCTAGCATTCATGAGGCCCTGGGTTTGATCACCAGAATTGCGGAAACAAATTAATAAGATATTTAAACAAACTTAAAAAGAAACTGTGAAATTTTCTCATGCTTTTTGGAGTAGTTACAGATGGCTCATTCTCAGTGCAGTATGGTTGTATGAGTCAGAGTTATATAGGCAGATTTGGTAAACACTGCCAAATAGTTTTCCAAAGCGATTCTATTAAGTTACACACTCATTAGCAAGAAATAAGTGTTCTAGCTGCTTCTTAAACTCACCAGCACTTGCTATTGTCAACAGACTGTCTCAAGTTCACATTCCTGACTCTGGGAAGAGGGCCCACAGATGAACCTCAAGTAACTCTCCTGATATTACCTACAGAATTGTGTGTGTGTGTGTGTGTGTGTGTGTGTGTGTGTGTGTGTGTGTGTGTGTAGTGTCCTGGAGAGATTCTATGGATTTTGACACATTTTCAGTAGGACCCTTATTCCAGAGAAGGACAATAACTATTGATTTAAGCTTTTGGATTTCTTATTATCTTTGATATTGTGGTTGTACATCCTTTTATTTGAGTCAAGATTTCTCCTGGAAAGGCTAACACCATTGAGAAACCATCTCTATTTTTTTTAGTTATTTTTATTTTTATGTGTATGCATGTATTGCCTGCATGTAGGTAAGTGCACCCATGTCGTGCAATGCCCACGGAGGTCAGAAGAGGCTGTTGGGTCCCCTGGGACTGGAGTTACGGACAGTCGTTAGCTGCCATGTGGGTGCTGGGATTCAAACCTGGGTCTTCTGCAAGAACAACCAGTGTTCTTAACCTCTGAGCCATCTCTCCAGCCCCGCCATCTCTGTTTTTGAAAAGCATATTATTTGGGGCTAGAGTATTCTGCCAGGTTGCTAGAGCTGGCGCATGTTGGTAAACTAATTGGGGATATTTGGAAATTACATGGACGCTATTTATTGAAATATTTTAGATGCCTATGCTATTTAATCAAATAGACATTATATATCTACAAATTGTAGAGTGAAAATGTTGCCACGGAAAGTAGCTTGTAGTTGTGAACATTAATTTGCTTTGGAAACAGCCTCTTGGCATTGATACTTTGTCCTGATAATTTGCAATGTGATGGACCTGGAAATGGCTGATTCAAGCATCAGGGGATGGGGGTATCTTTGTGAACAAACTATTATTATGTTATCTGACATTAACAGATTAACTGGGGAGACTCTTTCTTATAGAACTTAGGCTTGCCTTCATCAGCAAGTGTATTTAAAACAACATGAAAGCAAAGAAGACAAAAATTTTTATGCGTTCTTTTGAGGGGAAGTTACAAGTTTCAGCTTTCTAGCTTAAACACTTATTTTTTTCAGAAGAAATGAAATATTTTGGTGGAATGATGGAACCAAGAACTCACTCATGCTGGGCAAGTGGTTTTCCACTGAGCTACACTCCCAGACCCAAGAAATTGTGATTTTGTTTATAAAGCAATCATACTTCTGCCTTAGACTCTGAAGAAGAACTCATCTTCTTCAGTCATCCACCCACATACCTGCTCACCCAGCTCTTCAGTGCTTATCAAACATCAATTGAGTCTATAGCACTCTTAAGCATTATGAGAGGATACAGATGATTGGCTCTTTTCCCGAAGTAGCTGAAGAAAGAGATGCTCACACGCAGTACTCAGTCAATAATATCAAATAACATAGGCAAATATGAGCTCATATGATAGGGACTCAAAATGGAATGAACTTTCTGGGCTAACTGTGGTTGGCGTAAGATGAGTTTTTGTGGCTTCTTTGATGCACCTGACATTGGCAGAGAGTGCTATGAGGGTGCATGGAAAGTTGGCCTGACTAGTAAGAGGGAAGCTGCTTGACCAAGCACAGAGAGAGTCAGCTTCTTTTTGGAAACCACCTTGAAAATCAGGTTCAGGAACCTGGATTTTTTTTCCATAGAGCAAGAGGACCTTCCTGTTGGAGAAGAAAAGAGAGGGTGAGGCTGGCCCTTTTCTGTGCCTTGTATAGTACACCTATTTTCTCATCACAGGATACTTGCTAAGGCTCTGCCTGCCTGGAACACTCTTCCTCAATGTATTTACATGATTCTTCCAATCACCTCTTTTATCTCTTCATTCAAATGTTACCTTCTCAGTGACGTCTTCCCTGAACACTGTGTTTAAACTTTCAGCCCATCTCAAGCTGTTGGGAATTCCTATTTGTTCTCCTTACTCTCTGTCTTCCTAGCACTTTTACTTCCTAATTTACTATGTGGTTTTCCTAGTGTCCTTTTAATTTTTTTTATGCCTCCTAGAATATAAACTCCAAAAAGAGAAGAGATTTTTTTTGTCCATTGTATTTCCAGTGTCTGGAACAGTGCTAGCAACATAGGAGGTACTTAAGACATGTTTGTTGTATAAATGACGAAACTGATATGGCAAAAATTTGAGAATGGGCTGGACTGAACCTTGTCTGAGAAAAGGAGAGACAGCCACAGAATGAATGACCTGGCCAGTCATTAAATATATCATTGGCGTCTACTTGGTTTGTAAGGAATCTGAAGTGATTATTGGACTTAAATGTCCAGAAAGCTTTTATAAACCACCTGAGAAACTTCTCATAGAGGAGACACCAATAAAAAGAAATTGAACTCTGTTACTCCTGTGATCAGCTCATCATATATCAAGCGTGCCTTAGTAAAGCTCAAAAATAATTGCGGACTAGAGATTAGCTCAGTGTTATTCAACCCATCTTTAGAAGTAATCTCTAAAATGAAACACACTTTTCACACATTATTACTCACTGAGTTGTGAGGACTAAAGTAAAAAATCTAATCAAGGCTGTTAGCTTGTCATACTGACAAGTAGTGTTAAATAATTTAAAGACTGAGAAGTTCATGATCAAGAGCATCGGCCTCTGAATGTCTGTAGACATAGGACTTGGAATAATTGAGCTGGAACTGACCTGGAACCCTCCTTCCTGAAGACTAGCTCTCATAGCATTGGAACTGTTATGCAAGCAGCCAAGGGAGAAAAACAATGATTCTATCCAGCTGTAAACTCTATGAACCACAACAATGACAGGTCAAGCAAATCTCTATTGGTGCATTAGTGGACTTTTATCTTGGGGGTAATCAACAACTATTTAATTGGACTTAAAGCCCACTCAATGAGAGGTAATTAATGCATGATGTAAACATAGTCAAGTACACAGGGCTAGAGAGCTCTTAGACACTAGACAAGAACCTACTTCTGTCACTTTCGTAGATCAATGTAATTTCTTACTATATTCTAAATGTGTATCTTTGTATTTACAAATGAGTGTGCCGCTCATCCCTCATCAAGGAAGCTTCCTTTTGCAACAGATGGAGACTATTACAAAGTTTCATAGCTGATCAAAATGCAAACAGTAGTTGATTACATTGTACCTAGCACCAACTGATACATCTGTAGTACAATCTTTACACCTAAGGCTCAGAGAACATCACCAAAGAGGTGGTGGAAAGATTGTAAGAGCTAGAGGAACAGGATGCCTGCTGCTAGATAGTTCTTTCTAGACATGATGAGGAAGTTGTATCCATGGAATCTCCACCATGAGGCTTCATAATGACAGCAGTTGACATGCCAGTATGGATGGGGAAATGACACAGGGCCCCACCTCAGGATGAAGAACTACTGGTAATCAATGAATTAATGTTAAGGGAAAGAGAATTAATTTTCTCTAGGGACAAGCTCCCTGATGACAGGTTATATTATCCCACGTGGTCAACCTAAAACACATGTGCATATGAGTGCCACTAAGTGAAGTCAGTGCATTTTATATGTGTATATATTTATAAATGTATAAATACATGTGTAACAATGGTAGTCAAAGAAGCGGACAAGAAATTGAGAGGGAGTGGGAGAGCATGGGAGAGGTTTGAGGGGGAGGAGGAGGAGTGGAAATGGTACAAATAGAATACTCATTTATGACATTTCCAAAAAATGAAATAAAACCTTGCTCCCACTTAACTTGTGAAAACTTCAGCAATTATTTCATCGTTTGCTGCCTTAGTCTCTCAATTTGAAAAGGAAAATCTCATGCCTATCTTCTAGGGTCATTGTGAAGTACACAGAACTTGTGGAAAGTGCACCCAAGAGGCCTGTGCACAGGAATCCCTGTGTTAACTGTTGTCATGATTATTACTCGTATTCCTGCAGCACCTGGCCTGCTTTATGCACCACATCTTCCCAGTTTCTCTTTACTTGATTAGTGTCAGGCTTTTCTTATGTTGGATTGCTGCTGACAGATTTCAAAACCACAACTGCCTCTATTTGTTGGTATCATCAGAAGACAATTTTGATGGGAGTTTATAAATATGAATGTGAGCCATAGAGCCAGCATGCTAACAGAGGCAGAACAGCATTTGTCCAAGTGTAGTTTGCAGGTCTTCCTCTTTCTTACACCATGGGAAAGATGACATTTCTCCTCTCTCAACCTGGAACTATATAGATCAAAAGGAAAACTTGGTCCTCCAAATGAATATAGGGCCCAAGTTTAGCCCTAGTTGTTAGATATAAAAGTGATCAGGTCATAGAGGAGCAGGTGGCCTACTCTAGGTCCCTATGACCAGGAAGGCAAGGTTCCCAAGAACATCAAAGGTAACATTCTGAGAGAAAAAAGGTCACTCCTCAGGATCTGTATCTAAGAATGACTAAGCCACCTGTTTCTTCTGGCAGGGATTGGAGCCAGCATCAGGAACAGGAGAGTGATAAAAATTGGGGTGTGAAGTCTTAGTCTTGGTCAGAAGAGCACAACATTTGAGCATTGGCATGGACACTACTGATATCTATGTCAGCAAGCCAGCCTGTTTCTATTAAGTGAAGATTCTGGAGGGCAGACAGAGTTCAGATGGTTTTACTGAGCCTGGACCCATTCTTAAGGGTTCCAAAATAAAGGCCAATGAAGATCAATTTGTCTTCTGGTTTTCAGCAAGTTTGCTTTAAAAGTTGAATCTAAGTGTTTAGGCCAGGAATCAGACTCTTGGAATTTATCCAAAGGAGATTAAAGAATATGGACATGGATTTATGTGCAAAGTGTGGTTGCATAAGCAATAATTCCTTATCATGCTCACGAACTCCTCAGTCAACATCCACTTAGTGTGTGTGTCCTATGTGCTGTATACAACTTCAGTTCATTTCTGTACTTGTAAGATGTATATCATAATTCTGATTGTAAAGGTAAGAGCATAGGCATTGGGGTGTGGCTCAGTGGTATAGCACCTGAAGAGTGTTCTTGGAGCCTGGCATTCCAGTCCCCAGCCCAAATCCCACAAGAGAAAGAGACAAACAAACAAAAATGAATAAATAAATGCATAAAAAGAGAAGTGAGCCTTGCAAATGTTGATCAATTTAACTATAATCATACAGCTATCATATTTCAGAGCCATTTTTTGGACTATTTATTTTTATTTTTTATGTGTGAGTTTATTGCTTGCATATATGAAAGTGCACCTGTGTTGTGCAATGCCTGTGGAGGTCAGAAGAAGGCATCTGATCCCCTGGAACTGGAGTTAAAGATGGTTGTTAGCCACCATGTGGGTGCTGGGAACCGAACACAGGTCCTCTGCAAGAGCGGCCAGTGCTCTTAACTGATGAGCCATCTCTCCAGTCCTTTAAGCGCCAATTTCAATCTGCTCTGTTGGGGTCTTAAAAGCCATTTTTATCTCTTCTCATGAGGGTCTATTCCAACACTTCACACAATTTTATATTCTTTAATAATTGAATTTTTGCCAATTGCATACAGTATATTTTGATAATTAGACCCCCTTCCCTATCTGCACCTCCTCCTTAATAACCCCTGCCCAATTTAATGTACTCTGTTATAGTTTAAGGCCTATCAAGTCAAATTTATGTGCTAAATGTCCTTTGGTGTAGGTACACCCACTGGACCCTGGTTAACATATCCAGCATTTATATTCTTAAAACTATTGGGAATCTCAAATGGCTTTTGTTTTTGGCTCTATCTGTAATTTTCATATTAGTAATTGAAACTGAGGATCTTTAAAATACTTATTAATCCACTGAAAGTAACCATAACTGTACTGCAAATTAGCATATTATATGGAAAAACTAGTTTCTAAAATGGGCAGAAAAGAAAGAATGGCATTTATTTATGTTTTTTTTCTTATCTCGTTCACATCTAGCTCCATAGAAGATAGTTGGATTCTCATATTCTTACTGACATTTAATTTATACAAATACATTGTTTTGCTTGAAATATATGAAGACACTTTCCCTCACATTGATATATGATTGGAAAAGGGAGACTTCCAAATATCCTGACCTTTTCAGGAATCATGAGGGATACTTTAACTCCAGTTTGACAATGGTTAGTCTTTACATATCATGAAATATTCTGTAATAATCAAGAAATGCATGATTAATAAGGCTTAATAAATAGCACAGGACAAATTTAGGATATAAAATTGCTTAGATACCAGGACCTCAACCATCAAATGTACAAATGAATAAAAGGATGAAAGAAACATAATGAAGTGTTAATAACCAGGATGCAGTTTTGCTTGATTAAATTATAAATGATTACTGTTTTTAAATTTTTTTACCTCTTGCAGTTCTGAGAATCAAACCCAGTACATGCTAGGCAAGTCTTCTACCACTGAGCTATACCCTGCAGTCTTAAATATTTAGTTTTTACACTTTTCTTTGTCAATTAGAATTTTTACAATGAATAGGACACATACATGCATACATACATACACACACACACACACACACACACACAAACTCTATGTGACATTTACATCAAGGACAGCTACTAACTTTTGCTCATCAGCCTTGTCCTGCACTGTCACAAGCTCCCACCCTCTTCGAAGTGTCAAGCTTTCGGCTATTTTGAACTCTAATCATCTATCTGCCCCTAGGCCTACTTCACTGTTCTCTCTGGGGAGCCCAGAAGACAATGTACCTTGCTCTCAAATCCCCCAGTCCCTAAGGTGACATCCTTATGTTATAGTGCTTAGTGCTAATACTTATTCAGTTTTGAACATAGTGGTTTTTATTAATCGTATGCATATATATACATATATATGTATGTACATTGGTTAATGAATATTTTCTGATGCTTGCCAGACACTCTCCATACTCCTCATACATTAGTGTGCACATTGGTACACATGAGTCACAAACCTACACACTTTTGACCTACACAGCTACTATACAATAAACTGAAGTTCGAGTAACTTCCATGTGTGAGTTGCGGTATTTTAAAATAGTCATTTCAGCTTACCTGAGCTTTATTTTCTTTATTTATAAAAGAAGAAAAAAATTCTACTTTGCTCCCTCAAATGGCTATTTTAAGGATAAAACAAAACATTATATGGAATTAGAGTTTGTAAGTTGGCACTTCCTGAGTTGGGGGCTTAGAGTGATGTCTTTCCATGATTTCTTCAGAAGGCCTCCCTGGACAATGTTCAAAACAGTAACAATCACAGGCCTCTTTCTACCATGGCCAAATCTGAAGTCCAAACATTGCAGCACCTTTGGTTTTATAATCTTATAAACTGAGCTGTTTCCTCCCTTCCCTGCTTATTCCCAGAAACTTGAAGAATTGAGATTTTTTTTATTAATCTAACAATAGCTCCTTCCTGTATTTCTCAGAAACTTTTGCTCATCTTATAAAAGAATACTTGCTTTTATGAATTTAGCTAAGTCCTTGTCTGTTTAGATGCAAAACACTGAAGATTGTGTATAAATTTATGTAGAAGATAGTAATGTGTTTCCTTGTGAAATTTAAAATAATTTTTCATTGCAGAATGGGGATTCTTCGAGTTTACTGTCTTTGAACCTGAATCATATCACTTTCCTCAGTGCCTGGCCTACCCAGCTGGCTTTGTCAGCCTTCTCATCACATGAGCACTCTCTCCCTCCCTCCCTCCCTCCCTCCTTCATTAAGGACTCTTCCTTGAGAATATAATGGCATGTGGGTGAAAAACCAGTATGGCCCCAGAGTTAATACAAGAATGAGCATGAAATCTCTTCCTTTGCTACGCTAGTTGTGCTACCTACAAAATCAATACAAGGTGAATAATTGCTGAGTTACTCAGAGTTACTGTGAGGTTTTGGTTGACTAAGAACCTTAAATTATTCTGATTCAGTTGAAAGATGCTGTCTTATTGTACAGCCTGACTTCTGACACAGGTTTCTAAATGGACCCAAAGTGAGTTTTGTTTGTATCCTTTATCTGCCATCAGTAAGTTAAGCCTCCCAGATGTGATTTGTGTGCTGTCTCATTTTTCATAGTTTGAAGAGATGTACTTTTAGATCTCTATGTCAACGTGTTCCTGTGGGGAGAACTAGCTGTTGTCAACATGTCTGCATGAGATTCCTGGAGTTGTTTCATTTCTCTGCTTTGATTTCCTGACCTCTGAGAAGTCCTGTATTGATCTAAACTTCTCACTTCTTAAAAGTTTGATGGGCCCTGTTTTGTAACTCTTCCTACATAAAGTTGTATACTTGTGAATGATTTTCCATCCCTTCCAACTTGCGTCATTTTTATAGTTGTATTTTTTGATTCTCTCTCTATATAAGGGCTCCTGATCCTAAGATATTTGCAAGTATTGTTGACAAATGAGATTTGTTTTGGTAACTATATTTCTGTATTGGCATTTAGATTTTAAATAGTAAGGGTTCCTATTTCATAGGGAGCCGTCTTTATTGTGCTTGGCATAGTAGCAAACTTACCTACTTAAAGGAATGTTTTGTTGGAAATCTCTATGCTAAATAGTTGAATAGGATTCTGTAAGCATAAGTGCCAGAATACTTGAGTGTATGTTACATATTCGTAAGTCACATAGTGATCGCTAACATGATCTGGCTCTTAGACAATTGTCAACTTATATTTAACAACATTTAATTTATGTTATTATAACTGTTTCTTTTTAAATATATGTATCTGACAGGGCAAATCATACCCCTTCAGGGGCCCATTCCCACCTGTGTGGAACCCAATTACCTACCTAGATCATAACAACCTCTGGAGAACAATGGACGAGATGGGTGAAGAGGTAAAGCTTCCTAAAACTTCTTTGACTGCATTTGTATTTTTCACAAGTTTAGTCCTTAAAAGAAAGAAGGTGCAATGTATCATTCATTTCCCCATGCATAGCACATTGTCCATCACATAATAATAATTGCAAAATTTCAGTGAAATGAATGAATTTGTTTCTAACTTCTAAAAGAATGAGATGTCAAACAGACTATTGTTTGTATACAACTGATGAGCAAGCAAAAATTTATGAACCATGGAACCTTCTTGAAATGATGTTTCTAATTTAGAAAATCTCAAGGGCACCAAAGAGTAAGGAAAATGCCTAGTTCTCCTATTCTCCATCATGCCCAACTTGCTGCCCATAAGTAAACACACGTAAAGCTTGGCCAGAAATTCTAATTTAGAGATAATTTGGTGTAGCTCTCTGATAGTAGTTAACGAGTTTAATTTGTGTTTCCATATTTTGCTAATGTTATAGTAGTCCTATGGCCCCTAATCTGTGATTTCATGCTCTGTGGTTGCAATTATCTGTGGCCAACTGCAGTTGCAAAATACTAATAGAAAATTCAAGAAACAGACCCCATTTGTGTAGCTTATTATAGCATATTGATATTATTATTCTGCTTTATTACTCTTAATCTCTCACTGTGCCTAATTTAGAAATTAAATTTCATTTTAGTTATTTTTATATAAGAAAAGCATCATATATACACAGGATTTAGACTGTATTTTCAGGCACCCACTTTGGGTTTTAGATCATGTCCTTCAGGGAATGGGGAGAACACTGTTATCCATATTTAGAAGTAGCCAAATTACAACATTCCTCCACTTATGTAGGAAGGTATTGTTAATTAAATATGGATTGAGTGCTATAGATATGTAACAGAAGACTTAAATAGACAGCAAGGTTTATTCCATTCAGGAAACTGTCAAGGGAAATTGGAACACATTTTTTTTCTTTGAGTTAGAGTTTTTAATACTTTTTGAATAGTTACTTAAAATGGAAAATTGTCTTTGTCTTTCTTTAAATCTCTAAATGTAGATTCCCAGTGATGCTCCCTGGAAGGCACCCCTTGCAGAAGAGTGGGACCACATGACAATGAAGGAGTTGCTGGACAAGATCTGCTGGACTGAGTAAGATTTGCCATTAGGCAAATGCATTTATTGTGACCATGTTTCAGGTTTAGCAATGCCATTCAATAGGCATGGAGCAAGTAGATGCTTTGTGTCTAAAACCATACCACTGGCTAATTGAGTTGTTGAAAAAGATTGAAACAAATCCATCCCCTAAATATAGGTGTATAGCTAACTTGCTTCTTTGGATTAATTTTGCATCACCAACGTTGTATTTCACCATAAAGTCCTCAGGACAAACCAGCATGAGCCATCTCCTTTCCTTAGAAGTTTTTAAAGAACAGTAGCTTTAAAGATCTTCCTCCCCTGTTGATGTGGGAGTAGTTTTGTGTCCCTTGCTGATGCTCAAGTGTAGATAGCATATGCATTTGCAACCAATTTTGTGATATAGTGAAACTCTTCAAGAATTTGAAGATGCACTTCTAGGTGATTCACAGCTGCAGAGGTAACGTGTGAACGGACCTATTCAGTCCCCATTAGTGAAAAGCTTGCAGTGCTGAAAGCCAAGGCTGCAATTTTTGCTGGCAACACTGGAAACTACATGAAAATTGTGCAGGCCTCACTGCTCCTTCCCCTGCAAATTATTGCAGGGCTTTCGGTTCACGCCCACGGTGAGTTTGTCATCAAAAAAGTAATAAAAATGGAAACCAAATTCTAGGGGATTTGTTTGCCGTGCTAAATAGAATGTACTGGAAATCTGTTCGGCTCTAGGGTTGGTATCTTCATGTTCTATCTATGAGGGAAGGAAGCTGTGGCACTGACAGGTCAAAGTTAAAACGAGCTTTAGGCCTGGCTGAATCTAAGCTGGGGGAATAATAAAAAAATTAATTGATACGTTTTACTAATTACATCCTTTCAGGACACTATGCTATTTCGCACGTCATATGAGAATATGGTTTATAATAGAATTTATTTTGAGTGTACTTAAAATAGTTGTTTTTAAATTCCATTTCTTTCCAAACTATAATTTATGTATGATAATCTTCATTTGTTCTAGAGCATCTGTTATGGAAAAGTTTTAATAATTTCAGTATGATCTTTTCTCCCCAATGAGCTTTTAGGCAGCATCAAAGGAGGACCAGTTGTTTCTTTATTCTTTTTTGTAATTTGTGCAGTTCTGTTTCTTTGACTTCATCAGCCTGCAGTTAGTAAATACTCTTGGTTGTCAACTCACAGAATGAACTACTGAGATATTTATATAAACAAGCACAAGGGCATTTTCTAATTATTCCTAAAGAAGAGACATGTGAGATCATTTGTCAGCTTTAAAGGAAAAAAAACTTAAGAATACCTAACTTATTATCATTCGAAGTAAAGAGAAAACATATATTTGAACACTAATGCTGATCATTTCTTCAGTTATTGTAATTTATAAGGTAATCTTCAGAAACACAAGTTAAAGTTTCAATATGATCATAGCTATGTGATCATATGTTAGAAAACCTATGTCTAGGAAAAAATGCATCAATGTGGGACTAGTATTGTCTTTTGGGGAACAAAAATATGGAAAATACTCAGTCTCTCATATTTTTAGCTTATGAATTTCCAAAGTTTATCTAACGTGTATGTATTTTTCATGTAGTAAAACAGTGTAACATTTATCTTTAAAATGTCAACAAAGCAAAAATCACAAAATATTATTACACTAGCTTTTTTGACCTTCCATTCCTTAAATATTGTGTGGCTCATTTCTAGTTTTTTTTCTGAAATTCCCAGAGTAAATCAAACAAAGGATTAGGAATGGACTTGCCTTCCAGAGAGAAATTCAGTTGCTTTCCTATAACTGTGGTTCAGTTTTCTATAGCTTAACTTACTCATGGTCAACCTCTGTCCAAATGACTTTTTCTTGGCTCTCTTAAGAGGGAGAGAGATTGCATTCATATAAATTTTATTATCATATATTTATAATTATTCATTTATTACTAGTTATTGTTGTTAAGCTCTTACTGCTTCTAATATATAAATTAAGGGGTTTTGTGATACTAGGAACTAAACCCATGGCTTTTCACATAATGGGCAAGTGGTGTACCACTAAGCTACACCCTCAGCTCTATAAAGTAAATTTTACCATAGATTTGTAAATCTATAATCAAAATACTATATATATATATATATATATATATAAAATTGAGTGTGGTACTCTTCAGGTTTCAGGCATCCAGTGAGAGTCTGGGAATGTATACCCTGTGGATAAAGGGAAATCGCTGTGCCATTAGGTCTTCTGCCAATTCAAACCACGATTATTTTTTCCTATAAATTGACAAAAGTAATAATTAGGAACTCAGAAATATTTTTATACTGAATATTGTCTCGCTAGCTGGGCCCATGTTAAGTTTTGGTCATTTATTACTGTCTTTACCTCTTGCCCCTGAATTCTTCTATAAAATAAGGAACAAAAGAAATAGGATATCAGGAAATATCAGAGGATATTTTCACTATGAAGTAGTATTTCAAACCCAAATTCAGGTATTTGCTTTAGATAGATACCCAGAGTTCACATTACTCTACTGGATTTTAGTGTATGCTAGATACAACTAAGTCCTTGAAATTGTGTGCAACTTCTGCTATGATTTTTTTTTTTTGCCTTTTTGAGATAGGTTTCCCTATAGACACAGCTGGTCTGGAAATCACTTTGTAGACCAGTCTGGCCTCAAACTCATAGAAATCCATCTGCCTTTGCCTCCTGAGTGCTGGGATTAAAGGCATGCACCCACTCCAGACTCTGGTATGGTTCTTCTTTCTTTGTTTTTAATTTTATTTTTTACTGGATTTTTTGATTTTCATACAATATATTTTGATGGTATTTAGGTCCCTTCCCCTATCCTCACATTCCCTCAATGCCCCCCCCACCCAATTATATATATATATATATCAACCTATAGAGTCTAACTTCTTGCCCCAAATGTCCATCAGTATGGGCCTATCATCTGAGCCCTTTCCCTTCAGTCATCAATTGCCAAGAGTTCCTTACGTTGGGTTGGGAATTCTTTTATTTTTAATTTACGCTACTTTTATTTTACAATATATAAGTTCTAATTGAATTTTTATAGATAACTTTTTATTGAGCTTTTAAAATTTTATACATTTCCACTCAAATCCAGATCCCTTCCTCCATCCATTCCTCCCCCATGCCCCCACTGGACCCTATACACTCTGCCATACATGCTGAGACCTATTCATTCAAGTGTTTGTACCCAAATGTCCTTCAGTGTAAGTGTGTCTACTGTAGTCTAGTCAGCCTATCCAGCAGCAGTCAGTCTCAAAGACTGAGCCAGGGCTGGTTCATAAACACAAGAAGGTGGAGGCTTCCAGACCACAGGAGGCTTGTTCATGCGAGCCTGTGGCAGTGGTGGCATCAAGCACAGGACCCATGTCAGCTCAATTAAACAAGGGCCCAAAGGGGAGGTAAGAAATAGGTAGCGAGCCAGCACTAGACTGAAAACTATTTGAGTCTGGTGTGCTTCTTGAAAGGATAAAGCCTCTAACTATTTATCTGCCAAGACATTGAGCAAAAAAGTCACCCATCTATGCTCTATTCGTCAGTTTCTCCCTAATCCATTCTCTCGTCTTGTCTTCTGATAGGCAGTAAATACTTGAAACAGATAACTAATTCCATGTTTGATATGACACTTAGCATGTGTTAAACATAATTTTAGAGAGGCTAGAAAGAGGATTCAGCGATTTAAAAACTTGATGCTCTTACAGATGACCTGGGTTTACTTCCTAAAACTCACACTGGGAGGCTCACAACCACTTGTGACATTAGGTCAAGGAGATCTAATGTCCTCTTGAAGCCTCCATGGGCACCTGCAGGTAAATGTGCCTGCCAAGCCCAATGACCTGAGCTCCATTCCCAGAACTCACAGGGTGGAAGAGAGACCTGACTTCCACAAGTTGTCCTTGGACTTTCATATACATACTGTGACATGCATATACACATAAATAAATAAATAAATAAAATGTGATAAAATAATGTTTAATTTAAATTTCTCCTCATTCATTCAACAAGTAATTTTTGAGTACTCACATATGCCAGGAACTATTTTGTTAAAGGGGACGCTATAGGAGCTGGAGAGATGGTTTGGTGACTAGGAGTCCTTCATGAGCAAACATGAGGAAGGACCTAAGTTCAGATCTGAGATTCCACATAACAAGCCAGGTGTGGTCCCACATGTGCCTATATCCCCAGTTAAATGGGAGCAGAGGAAGGATGGCTGAGGCTTGCTGACTATCAGAGTAGGCAAAAAGCACAAACTTCAGGTTCAGGGAGAGAGCATATCTCAAAGTAATAAGATGGAGAGTGATTCAGGAGGACACCTAATGTCCTCCTATGGCTTTCACGTGCATGTAGATATGCACCCACACATGCTCATACATCAAACACATACACCACATTTATACACATATTCACATACATACATATACACAAAAGTCTTTAAAAAGGGGGGCACTGCAGAAAGCAATAAAGATAAGATTCACGTTCTCATATGCTGATATTCTAGTTAGAGGAGATAGCAATAAAAATAATAAATCAGTTCTCAAAAAATTTCAGACACTGGGGAGAGTTGTACAGATAATATGCAATGAAAAAAAGATCAAATGCCATAGTGGTTGGAATATGGAATCCAATACCCATCTCTATATAGATGAAGAGTGTGCCTTTCTGGAGACACATTGGAGTAAGTGGGAGAAGGTACATGAGAATGAAAAGGGAGGAGGCACGGGTTACATTACCTCGGGCTTCGGAGGCCGCGATAAAAGATCTGAATCTTATCCCAGAATTTTCTAGGATGCCAGTGTGCAGTTTCAGGCAAGAGAATGAGCTGGCTTGATTTAGGTTTGAAAAAGAACACCTCGGTATGGAAAGAGGTAAAGAACATTTGGGCTGGTGAGATGGCCCAGTGAATAAAGGTGCCTACCTCCACCAAACCTGACTACCTGAGTTCAATCTCCAGAACACACATGGTGGAGGGAGAGAGCTGACTTCCATGCATGCATACGTGCATGGACACACACACACACACACACACACACACACACACACACAATAAAGGTGAGTGGAAGCAGAGACCAATCTGGAAGAACTAATTGCAGTGCTCATGGCAAGAGATGGCTCTAAATTTGTGGTAAAGATGATTGAGAGATGTGCAGAGAGAGAGAGAGAGAGAAGAGAGAGAGAGAGAGAGAGAGAGAGAGAGAATTGCTGGAAGAACAGCAGGAAAGAGGAACAACTGACACCTCAGAGTAAGGAGTAGAAATCAATTCCGAATAAGATGTTTTGTTTAAGGGGGAACAAATACCATATTCCCCAAATCTGTTACCATATTTTGTAATACTGAGTTCCAGTGACACTTTCCTGCAATTTACAAAAGTCTGCTAAGTGAGCAAATAAAATCTATTACTTGAACACTCTAAGAGTGTTGAGAAGATGATGTCCTACATTTGCCAATCATGCTCTTGCTTCTCCTGGATCAGATCTGCGAAGGAGCTTGCCACTCTCTTTGTGAACCTGTGTGTCACTGCAGAGACCCATGAGGTCTCTGCTCTCTGGTTCCTGTGGTATGTGAAACAGTGTGGGGGCACAACCAGAATCATCTCAACAACCAATGGAGGACAGGTATTCATCCATTCCCTACTGTCATAATAGAAAAGCACCATTACAGAATGAAAGCATGGCATCATTGTACAATCAGGAGATAATGGTACTTGAGACAGGCTTGTGGCTTATGGTTTATGCTTTACAAAGGTTACTCAAAGTGGCTGCTACCTGCATGCATCATGCACACATGTAATAATATTAATTAATAAATTAATGAATTTTTTACTTCTCTGAAAATTGAGAAGAGAAGGCAGTAAACTGGACTATGTGCACAGCCAGGTAGACCATTTAGAAGCTTTGGAATGTTTGGAAGCAGGGCTTAGGATAGGTAGATGCAGCAAGATGAGCGGCAGACACCTGATCCTGGATAAGATGGGACCACCCAAAATAAAGAGGAGACTGGCCTAAGACTGGGGAATAGTGTTGTGGAGGTACATGGGGGAGGGTTCTGAGTCACAAGGACAAGGCTTAGATGAGCTAAAGAAAGTGATGGTCAAGCTGTAGGTAGAGTTCTACCAGACACAACTGATGATCAAAAGAATGTAGATGAGGCCCAGAGCAAGGTGATAACTAGACAGGTGGGAGATGCGAATCACTCTTAGGATGGTCAATTGAGTTTGGAGCTTTGGCATCCATAATCATATAACTTTAAGGTGACTTAGTAAGCCTATAATTTTGTCAAAAGACAGCAACCCCTAATTATAAAAATCCAAATAACAATAACAATATAAATAAAAATAAACCCAACAAGCTGGAAGAAATGATTCCCAATAGTAAAATGAAATCTTACATATCTTGGGGGAGGGACAGGAAGGAAAATTAGACACTTAGTGATTTATGCCCATTCTTATATTCCCACCCATCTTATGGCTTCATGTTTTCTTTCCAGGAGAGGAAATTTGTTGGTGGATCTGGTCAAGTAAGTGAGCGGATAATGGATCTCCTCGGGGACCGAGTAAAGCTTGAGAGGCCTGTGATTCATATTGACCACACAGGGGAAAATATACTTGTGGAGGCCCTAAACCATGAAACCTATGAGGTAACCAAAACTCTCAAACTTAAGGAAAAGACTATAATTGGTCAGTGTGCAGAGAATAAGAGACTGAAGAGTGTACAGCCCTAAATAGGGCATCTATTTTACCCCCATCCCTTTCCCCCAAGGCTTAGGGAACTTTTAAGAAGAGGGGGTAGAAAGACTCTAAGAGACAGAGGTGCTGGAGGGCTACAAGGAAATGGTGTTTTCCAGACAGCAGAGCACTTGCACATATGAATGTGCAACAGTTGTGTTAGCATGCACAAGACATGGTCAAGCTCAAGCTAGACAAAATCCCAACATGGAGGGGAAGCAGAGACAAATTCCTACCCCTAGGTGAGGAGCTATTGGCATTTGATAGCTGCAGGGAGAGAAGATACCAGTTTTCTTTAAGGCTGTGCCCCCCTGGTAGTTAGACCATAATCCAGGGTAGGTTCGACACCCAAAAGAATTTGGGCAACACACATTGGACTTGATAGGGGAAAAATAACATGAAGTTGGGTGGGTAAGGAGGTGGGGTGTATCTGGAAGGAGTTGAGGGAGGGGGTAATATGATCAAAGTACGCTCTATGAAGTTCTCAAATAATTAATAAAATATTTTTAAAAGGAAAATGAATATAGGAGACTAGTGGTATTTAACCACATTCCATTTCTTTTAGGCAAAATACGTGATTAGTGCTATTCCACCCATTCTGGGGATGAAGATTCACTATAGTCCTCCTCTGCCAATGATAAGAAACCAGCTGATCACTCGTGTGCCTTTGGGTTCAGTCATCAAGTGCATGGTTTATTATAAAGAGCCCTTCTGGAGGAAAAAGGGTAAGTGCTTTCTTGATATAAAGACTTTCATAAGGAGGTCCAAGAAACTTGGTGTCAAGATATATATATATATATATTTGCATATAACTATTTTTATTAAAATTCTGGGTATAAAACATTAGTTTAAGTTCTTTTTTGTGAGGCCTGGTCTTGACATGTAGCCTAGGCAGGCTTTGAACTTGTGGTCCTTCTGCCTCATCCTTTTGTGTACTAGGATTACAGGTGTCTGCCACTACAGCTGACATTCATTTTCTATGCACAATTATTTCAAATAAAGTATGAGTTTTTAACACAGACTCATGGAATTCACATTCCTCATAATCACCAATTCTTTTAATGAGGTGATATAAAGTTTAATTAATAGTTCCCCAAATCCTATGAGAACAGGTGATTTCATTTACTAACGTGCTTTGCAAAAGCATGCATTTATAAAGACATTCATGAAGGTAAAGATTCATACTGGGAATACAGTTCAATGGTAGTGTGCTTGGTAAGATATACAAGATACTATGTTCTATCCCCAGCAAAACACACACACACACACACACACACACACACACACACACATAATTGAACACACACAAATTAATTATCTGATTAAAGCACTTAATTGAACACACACAAATTAATTATCTGATTAAATCTTTTTTAAAAATTAATGAAAATCCGAGTTTTTTGCCCATAGGAAGAGGCCCGACCTGACTTGATCTCTGTTGCTTAAGAGACTTGAGTAATGCCTTACAAAACTGACTACAGACATCGGACAACCCCACCAAAAAATGTGAGATTTCTTGTGAGGATGAACATCACTGATCCAAAAATAAAATCTCTAAATGACCTAAAAATAAAATTTGCAACTTTTAGAGCACTAACTTGATGCTACAAGTAGAAAATTCCACACCATGAAACTTTGTGTCATGCATAAAATTATTTGAAATGTGGGGGCTGGAGAGAAGGCTCGCAGGTTAAAAGCACTGGTTGCTCTTGCAGAGGGCCCGGGTTTGATTCCCAGCACCCACATAGCAGCTGATAACCATCCACAATTCCTGTTTCAGGGGAATCCAACACCCTCTTTTAATCTGTACAAGCATTGCTTGACACAGGTGCACTTACATTCAGGCAACACACTCATGCATATAAAATTAAAAAATTATTTGAAATAATATATGAAATTACCCTCAAGATACACACACACAGTATATAAGAAATATAAATGAGTTTTATATTTACATTTGGATACATCCCTAATATATTTCATTAAGTGTATACAAATATTCAAAAATTCCCAAATTCAAAACACTACTGGTCCCAAGCACTTAGCACTTCAGGGAAAGATTCAACCCATAATTCATTACCGTATCATTGGCAATGACATTGATAGTGTGAAGCAAAGCCATTACCCTGTCATAAGAGTCAGCTTCTTCAGATTTCATTACTGAATCCTTCAAATAGTTGCTATTGAATCATTTATCAATGTAACAGGAATCATGTAGTATGTGAGCATTGGAATTCTGTGTGTTTCTGTAATTGTCTCAAACTCAGTACAACATTATTGAATTATCTATCAGTTTGTGTGATAGTCTTATTCCCAAGTTGGAACTGTTGGCAAAGAAATGGACTTTTGAATTCCTAATGCTTAGTATGAAATCAGTGCTTAATAATGCTTGGTTGGATATATATATATATATATATATATATAGTAGCAATACAAAAGCTCTGGGAATATGAGCTAACAAGACAAAAGGGGGTGAAATGCACAGCCCCAGACAGCCTGAGCACAATGACTAGCACATAGGCACACAGAAAACAGTCATTGGGATTTCTATTTGTTCATTTCATTTTACAAGTTTGACACAGTTCAAAGTATTAGGAAGGTTTTTGTGTTTTGATAGAGGCATTATACCTAATTCTTGATGTTTCTTTTCATCTTCAGCATCATGCTAACCACTGCTTTTATTTGATTTTTTTCACCATATACGTTTAAGGTGTACATTATAGTATTTTGATGTCAATGTATATCATAGTGCAATGATCATTGTGGCCAAGCAGCTTACCAAATCCATCTCATTGCATCTACTCCTTTCTATCATTGTAACAAAATATCAGAGAAAAGTTATTTTGGTCCACGGTTTTGGATGTTCTAGTTCATGGTCAATTGAGTCTGTTGTTTTGGGGCCTATGACAATACATCATATCATGTTGGGAACACGTGGTGGTGCCAAACTATTCACCCCATTGCCAAAAAGATAAAGAGTAGAGAAGAGGTCTGGGCTCCCCAAAGCCCCTTCAAGAGAATGTCTACAGTGAACTTAGACCTCCTACTAGGCCCACCTCTTAAAAGTGCCAGTATTTCTCATTCAATAGCACCACTCTGGGGCCCAAGCCTATAACACTTGGGTTTGGAGAGAAATTCAACACTTGATCCCTCCTTTCCTTCCTCCCTCATTCCCTTTTCCTTTATGAGTGTGTCTTAAGAGCAACTGATTTCTTCTGCATTGATGTTCTCAGGAGGAGCTTCTCAGTCCCTTGACATGTAACATCTTGGCAAATTTACAGGGAAGAATACCTCATCTTTTCTGAGATTCCAACAAGTCATCTATGTCCAGTTACCCTCATTGTCAGCAGCCCACCCTCCCTGGGGTTCATCGGACTAGTCTCATTCTTTCATCCCAGCCCTCACATATGGACAGAGCATGTTACTAGTTGCACTGAATCTTTCTGGTCTCCTTGTTTCTGCTTATCTTTTAACTAGTCATCATTTTCCTTAAGTATTTACATCTAGTTTACATCAATTTATGTTTTCAATGACAGAAGACATAACTGATCTAAAATATTATATAGAAGTAAATGCATTCACCACAAAACTTAAAAAAAAAATAAAAATATCCCTATCCTAATGTTCCTCCCTCTAGGGAAACACTGTTAAAATTTTAGGTTGTAGGGGCTGGAGAGATGGCTCAGCAGTTAAGAGCACTGACTGCTCTTGCAGAGGACCTGGGTTCGACTCTCAGCACCCATATGGTGGCTATGAACCGTCCTTGACTCCAGTTCCAGGGGAATGCGACGCCCTCTTCTGACCTCCGCAGCATTGTACGACACGGGTGTACTCACATACATGCAAACAATACACACATACACATAAAATAAAAATAATAAAATATAAAAAAATTAGGTTGTTAGCATGGGTTTGTAGCTCAGTGGTAGTATATGTGATTTATATGTACAATGTCCCATCATCAGTCCCCAGGACACACAAAATATTAGGTTCTCTTATATTTTCTGTATGCATAGGAAATATGTCAAAAATATGTGTGCCAATATGACAATATATGTATATATATTCAATAATATGTATGCTTCTACACAAATATAATTTCAAATAAGGATGCTATATATTTTTTCAAAGATATGTAATCTTCAAAACATGATATATCATAAGGAAATTTTTTCCTATGCAAAACAGATCATTTAAACCTACCTCCCTTCAACAAGTGAATAAACTACATTCATTTTGCGAAACTATCAACATTTACTCAGTTGGCATTTTTCTTGTTTCCAAGTTTTTGCTGTTACACACCATGTTGCAGTCAACAGCTTTTTGAAGATTGCGCCACTGATTCAAATGAGAGCATTGTTTGGTGGATAAAATTTTACAAGTGGAATTATTTGATCAATTGATGTAGATAGACCTTTATGAGAGCATCCCTGCTAGTTAATGCTATTTAAAAGCTTATTTTCTGGGTCAGTGAGATGGCACAGCAGATAAAGGCACTTGCCATCAACCTTGGCAACCTGAGTTTGATCCCCAGAATCCACGTGGTGGGAGAGGAGAACCAACTCTCACAAATTGTCCACTGACCTCCACACTCCAGTCATGAGAGATGTGTGGGAACACACAGACACAGAAACAGAAACACAGAGAGAGAGGAATAAATAAATATAATTTAAAATGTATAAATTTATTAATATTTAATAGTAATATTTAAAAGGTCTTTCAATCAGAAGAAATTGTCCTACTTCTCCATAATGCTTAATTTTTTCATTAATAAGGCTTAAGGGCTAAATGAAATCATTTTATAAATTTCCTAGTCATCATTCCTCATTACATTGTTTTCTGTATATTGCAATATTTTTATGCTGCAAATATTTTTCTCCTCTGCCTAAATTCTCAAATATATACATGGTGCTGTTTTTTGGTGTTGAGGATTGAACCAAGGGCAGCATACAATCTAAGCACTGAGGTCCACCCTAGGCTCCTACATGGGGCCTGTCTATTCCCATGATCTTTGTCACTATGCTCTAAACAGTTTTGCCATATCTATAAATAAAATCTAAGCTCAAACTACCTATTTTTTTACTCTTAAATGATACAAATACTTTTAAAAGATACAGAGTACACTTTTTTTTGTAAAGCTCTAATTAAAGCCAAAGCATTTCTAGCATTTTCTTTCACCATCTAGATGCACAATCTAGATGTATGCATCCCAGTTTGGAAAGCATATTTTCTAATCCTATGCTATCACTCTGCAGTTCTGATTGTTATAGCTTTATGGTATGTTTTGATATCTAGTGAAGCATTCTGTCATTATTTTTCCTTTAGTCTGTTCTTAGTAGTCTTCAATTATTCTTTCATACAATGCTATGATTGTCTCATCAGAACACACTTTTCCACATCCTTATATTCTAAAACCTTGTGCTATATTCTTAATCTTCCTCTTTATTACCTCCCATGGCTGCAACAACTATTCATTTCTCCCTGAGGACATTAGCATTGGGAGGAGGGGATTTATTCCATTTCTGGAATCATTGACTTGTTTCCTTGAGGGTTCCTTTGGTTGGTGGGTTGGCTGCTTTGGCTTTTATCTTCACTTTTCTTCTTAAAGGAACTTGTTAAATCTGTGGGTGTCCTTGCATGACTCTTAAAGAATGATGCCCACAACACTGCTAGGACACTGTGTACATGGGCAGGGCTCTCAAACGAGTGACAGAAATTGCACAGATGCTGCCTGGTTCTATCTGGTATGATGGCTTTTGCATCCACCTCTTGTTCTTTCACTTTCTCCAAGTGCATGCACCTGGTTCCGAGGCCAGTTTTTCTCTGAGAAGAAAATCAGTTTTTTCGCCCTGGCTCACCTGTTATCCTACCCAGCCCCTCATTCCTTCATCAGATCCCTCCATAATCAATAGGCACTTACTCTCTCCCATGAGATCCTATCCTGCTTGTCCCCTCTCTTTCTTATCTGTTTATAACAGACGGTTCCTTATCTAGTCTGCTTGTACTCTTAAAACTTCTTGAGGTCTTAGATAGACATTATGCCATGCCATGGATGGTGTTAATAGGCCGATAATGCAAGGGCTTTGAATTAATTCACCAAGACAGAAGCTCAAGATAGAGTTTATTAGATAGATACTCTGTGATACTGCTGCAGGAGGCAAGATGGTAGAGAGAACTTTCTCATTAAAGACATTCTAAAGGGCTGTTTTTCTGCACATGGAATTCGACATGGGCAGTCAGGTAGTGTTTCATTGTTAGTGTAGTGTCCTGTAATAATTGCAGATAGGGCTTATCATGGTTACCAATAGCTTGAATTTGAGGCAAATGATGGTCTTCACCTGAGTCAGAAATGGCTCAACTCAACCACCCATCCTAAACTGGCGTCCACATTTTGCAACTATCATAAGATTAACAATTTGTGGCCCTACTTAGAGGTAGCAGTGGCCTTGTTCTGAACCAGCCTTCTGAAAGGTAAGACAGCCTTGGTTTGAAGCAAGAATATCTCAGCCTAGCCATTTTTCCCAATATAGCATCTGTACTTTGAACAGCTATTTCCACCTCCCCCATACTTCAGTCTTCCTTTCTTGATATCTTTCATATCCTATGTAGCACACCTAAGGGACATACATGCATCTATTTAGCCAGTGGCTGCATGGAGAAGGGATGGAATGAATGGGGGAGTGGAGGGGGAAGCAGGCACAGCTCAAAGGCCTCAAGCTATGACTCTTTCATACATGGTCATGCACACAGGGTAGGGAGTATGTGCCTGCTAAGTTCTTTTTCTGCTCTTTCTTCCTCGTTTTGAAATCCTCCTGTTAGCTTTTCTACACAACATTTGCTTCAGAGTCTTCCACAATAATTTTGTTTGAACAGCCTCAAATTTGCAAGTAAATGATAGAGCAGGAGGAGAAGCAGACTGCAGCAGGATATTATTAAGCATCTCAGGCTCTGGTCTGACATTTTCCCTTCTCTGTCACAGTCTTTTGTTAAAATTGTGTAAGAGTAATCCCATTACACATGGGGATTTGGTTGGAGAAAGCCCCCTCCCATGCATAACAGAACACTCCAGTACTTACCCCCCTAAGTATGCAATAGCAAAGCATTTGCATAGACCCTACACAGATTTTCCTGTATACTTTAAAACATCTATAGATCACTTATAGTACTTTTTGCCATGTGAATAACTATTATACCATATATACTTATGTGTATGTGTGTATCATATGTATATGTATGCGCATATGCAATATGCAACATGCAACATGTAATACACTGTGCAGTGTTTGGGAACATGACAAGGAAGAAGGGTGTACATATTCAATACAGATGGAATTAAAAATATTTTTGACAGTTTGAATTGACAAATGCAGAACCTATGGGTACAGAAGGCCAGCTGCATTTTGTTCAAGAGGATGTTAGGGAGCACATATTTTTAAAATAAACTGAAATTGTTATCCAAGTTGTTCCTGAGGAGAAAAGGAATTTTCAGAGGTCATGTTTGAAATGGGGCTCTATGGTTCTTTTTAGTTACCTATTCTCTCTACCCAATGCCCTGAGAGTCAAGGACTGCTTCAACTATTTTAAGTGACCAGATGCAGTGACACACATTTGCATCCCAAGCTACACAAGAGGCCGAGGTAGGAGGGCCACATAAGCCCAAGAATTCATTCATGGTTAACTCTGGCAATATAGTGAGACCTTGTCTCTAACAGAATTTTTTTTATTATTGAGCTTTTAAAGTTTCATACAGCATTTCCCAATCAAATCCAGATCCCCTTAGCCATCCATGCCTCCCCCATCTCCCTGCCGAGCCCCATGCACTCTGCCATACATGCTAAGTCCTATTCATTCAGGTGTTTATACCCAAATGTCCTTCAGTGTACATGCATCCATTGAAATCTAGTCAGCCCTTCCAGTAGTCATCTGTAAGTCATACTCTCCCTCACCCAGTAGCAATCAGTCTCAAATATTTCTCAGCCTAGTGCTGGCCGGCCACCTATTTCTCACCTCCTCTTTGGGCCCTTGTTTAATTGAGCCGACATGGGTCCAACACTTGATGCCACCACTGCCACAGGTTCACATGAGCAAGCCTCCGGTGGCTTGGGAGCCTCTACCTCCCTGTGTTCATGAACCAGCCCTGGCTCTTACAATCTTTCCATCTCTTCCACAATGGTCCCTGAACCGTGGGTGGGTGAGGTTCCATATAGGAGTGCCATCATGCACTCTACAGTCTCTTATTCTCCAAAACTTGACCAGTTGTGGCCTTCTGTATGCATTGCATTCTGCTATACAAGGAAGCCTCACTGGTGAGAGTTGAGGGACCCATGAGCCCTCTCTCTACCCCTTATTCTGCTACGTTCCATGAACCTTGGCTGTAGAGATTCAACTGCAGATGTGTCACCCAGGACTGGGCATCTCCCAGACATATGTGCTCTGTGCCTGACCAGATGTGCAACTCTGCAGTAGCCTCCGTATGCTGCAAAAAGAAGCTTCTTTGATGAGTGCTGTAGGGCATGCTTGTCTGTAAATATAAGGATCAATATTTAGCATATAGTAAGAAGTGTCTTTTATCTTGAGAGATGAAAGATATAGGATTTTTTCCAGGATATATGTTCTCTCTTGCCATGTGTATTTGGCTGAGTTTACAGTGCCACTCGTGAGTTCCATCCCATTGAGAGGGCTTTAAATTCAATTAGATAGCTGTTGATTGCCCCCAGGATAACAGTGCCACTACTGCACCAATAGAGATAGTTTGCCATGCTGGTAGCCTTGGTTATTAAGCTTCAGGGCTGCGATGGACCATTGATTATTATTCTACCTTGGCAGTTTGCATATCATCACCTAGTGTTATGATAGCCAAACTTCTGTTGGAAGGCTTCCAGGTCAGTTCCCGCTCCATTGTTTCAAGTCCTGTATCCCAACTATGTCCTTTCCTCAACAGGAGGGTTTTATCTACTAGTTCTGGGAGATAACCAAGAGGTTTGGCAATATCCTGTGCTATTTTGGGAGTCTCCTGGACCACATACACCTACTACTCTAAGGGAGGTCTCTTCTGTCTGGTACTGCGTTCCCTTCCAAGCAGTTCCCAGGTATACATAAGCATTCATGTTCATTTCTCATAGGGTTTCTAGGGCATAACTTTTCCCTCTAGGTTTCCTAGCCCCCCAAGATTCACTCATCTCCATTGTTTTTCCTCCCATTATCCCCACCTTCCCCTCAATACATCCAGACTCCCCGCATCCTTCCTCTCCTGACTTCCTTCCCTTCCCCGCACCATGGCCCCTTGCATGTCCCTCCCTCCTCTCCTCTCTGCTGATTCCTCCCACTTTTTCCACCTCCCTCAGGTGTTCCCTACATCTGTTTCCTACTCTCCCCCTTTCAGGTTCTTTCTTTTCCTTTACCTCCTTGTATCCTTTCTCTTTTCCTGGCTCCTGGTGTTACATCAAAATTTATATATTCACATATAAGGGATTGGTGCTGCAATCTACAAATGAGGGAGAACATATGTTGCTTGCTTTTCTGTGTTTGTGTTACTTCTCAGTATAACAGTCTCTAGCTCTATCCATTTACCTGAAAATTTCATAATTTCGTCTTTTCTTCCTGCTGAGTAGAATTCCATTGTGTAGATGTACCACATTTTCATTATCTATTCATCAGCTGGAGGTCATTTAGGTTGTTACCATTTCTTAGCTATTTTGAAAAGAGCAGCAACAAACATGGATGTACAGGTATCTCTACAGTAGGATGAGTCCTCCAGTGGTATAACTGGATCATATGGTAGGTTGATTTTTAGTTTTTTGAGGGCCTAACAGAAAATTTCAAAGAAGACTAAGCGACTCCTCATGAGATATGAACATCCAGTGCCTCCTATTTCACTCAGTTGATAACTTTGATTTTATTCTTTTTTATCCTCCTCCCCTTACTCTTTCATCTAAGACACAGTCTTATATAGTTCAGATAGGATTCTTAATGCATTATGTAGCTAAGAATGACCATGAGCTTCTGATCCTCCAGCCTCTACTCCCTGAGTAGAGGGATTACAGATATCACCACCACATTCAGTTTATGCAGTGCTGGGGATCAAATCCACGCCTTTGTGAGTGCTAGGCAGGCACTACACCAACTGAGCACATTCTCTGACCCACTTTGATTTTTTTGTATTCTGATTTCTTATGAAAGGAGAAATAGAGGAAACAAGTATCAACAAAAGGAAAACTAGATTTTATTAAATGGTGACCTGGATTAATTCAAAATATTACATTACCCCATTAGGTCTTGGGGTTTGATTTTCCCCACAGAAAATTGACTACTTAACCTTCCTTTTGACATCAGTTTGTTTTACCTTCATACATTAAGAGTGTAATATGCTATGTTCAGCCTTAAAGTTTCTGAAGTTGAAAACTGTATTTCTTTGTAATTGTGGGTCATTTGATGGGGTAATGAACATGTTCTTCCACTTTGCTACTTTCCAAGATTTCTGTGGAACCATGATTATTGAAGGAGAGGAAGCTCCAATTGCCTACACACTGGATGATACCAAACCAGATGGCAACTATGCCGCTATAATGGGGTAAGGCACGATTATGGTATTTTATCTATATTCATTGTTGGAAAGATAACAAAATACTATTGATTAAGGGGAGTGTGGGGACATGGGAGGAATTGATGGGGGACTGGGAGGGATGGAAATAATGAAAGACAATACTCCTATATGAAATTATCAAAAATACAATATTAAAAATAAAACAAAAGTGTCTTCTAATGAATAAATATCTAGAATTCACATGTGAATAACCTTTAGAATTTTGTTGCATTAATTTTAGGCTTCATAGTTAGTAATGCAGTAGATAATATTTTTCACAGGCCATCTTTATATGATATTAAGATATTACTTGGGGTATTTTACTAAGAGAAGTGTTTTACTAAGAGTATTTCTTATGGAGTCTGTGTGAGCTTCTGTGTTAGTTACTCTGTTTTCTGTTGCTATAGCAAAGTACTTAAGACCAAGAAACTTATTACAAAAAGAGGTTTTGTAGCTCACAGTTCTGGAAGTCCAAGATCATGGCACCAGCACTTGCTTCACTTATGATGAAGGCCTTGTACTACTCTTTACATGGCAGAAAAGTGGAAGGAAGTGGGTATTTGCCATGAAATCATATGGCAAGCAAGCAAGCAGAGGAAGCAAAATTTGCTACTCTTCCAAGAACCAATCCACTCTTATGGGAACAATCCAAAATTGTGAGGCCCCATCACCTCTCAGTGCTTCCAAATTGTGAATGGAATTTCAATTTGAGTTTTGGTGAGGACAACACTATTTAAATCACAATAAACGTTATTTATGTGGGATATTGAAATTTTCTGAGTCCCACTATAAATAAGTGAGGGCCATTCCTATACATTACTAGCCACAGAAGACCAACATAGATGGGGTCAGTACTTGAACTAAAGAGGTATTTACCTGGAGCAGCTAAAATTGAGATGGCCAACAGAAAGCCATGATGAGAACAGGAAGGTCAAAACCACTTATTAAGTTGAAAGCAATTATAGGGCTGGAAATGAGACAGACTCTTAAAGGTTGACTATTAGGGGGGACATCATGGGAAAGATAGGACCAAAGAGTAAGAAAGCACTGAATGGCTCGGATGCAGCATTAAGTAAGCATTTGAGGCTCAGGGTCCCTCCCTATTGGTCACCAACATGATGGAGGATAGTGGATCAATCATTACGTTATCCTATACAGAAATCATGGCTAGTCATTCACTATTAGTCCCTTGATTCTCCAGAGCAAGAAAATACTTCTTGGTGTCAGAAATGTAGCATGTAAACAGTGAAACTATGAGCATAAGGTAAACGAGTATGTAGATGGTTTCTTCTGCATGCTACATTGGGCATGTGCAACAATAGAAATGTAGTTGAGATGAAGGACAGTATTAATTTATCCTTTTTTTCTTGTTTGCATGTTTTAGGTTTATCCTTGCTCATAAAGCCAGAAAACTGGCACGTCTCACCAAAGAAGAAAGGTAACAAAAATTGTTCCCTCCCCTCTTCCTTCCCTCCCTCCCTCCCGCTGTCCTCCATCTCTTTTCTTTCTGAACTGATAGGAAGTTTATTTCTGAGCAAAAGCACTTTCAGGAGAGAGTATGAGCTCTCAAAAAAGTTACCTTTTCCCTTCATTTCCCTCCTTCCTTTTCCTTTCTTTCTTTCTTTCTTTCTTTCTTTCTTTCTTTCTTTCTTTCTTTCTTTCTTTCTGACTACTTTCTTGCCTTTCAATGTTTCTTAACTTTTTAACTTACAGACCGCCTTATATTATGTGTATTGCTAATGCTTGTGTCTGTTATGTTAATCATAAGAGTCTGATATAAAGTTTCAGTGCTTATAACTTGAGTCAAGTATTCAAAAATGTTCATTGAGTTTATTGTGCATAAGACATCATGCTAAGAATGTGAACATTATAAAAATAGCTATAACCCAGGAACTGAAATTTTGCTTGTGGAGGAGATAACCAAGTACAGAAATTACTAGGTTACAGAACACTACATAAAAATGCATAGCAAATACATATTATCAGTCCAAAGAGACTAATTTCTCTGGAGGTGGCGATTTCTTCTGGTAATTAGTATTCACCACTGACAATTATGTATTCTGACACCACTACTGATGACATAGTTACCAACTAAAAGCCTGAATGACATTACAAGTGTATTCTTCCTGTCTGATTCAGCTCGCTCCTCCATAACAAATGCCACATTTGTGGGTGGCCAGGGCTGTGGTGATCTGACTGGACCACACATCTAAAAATGACTCTATTTCAAAGGTTATGATGTGTTATCTGTTTGACTCACTGCTGGCTCTCCAGTGCCTGAAACAAATCATTTCCCAATTTGTCTTTTAATCATGTTCATAGATTGGTTGTCATATAATATAAAAATAATTTATTTTATGTGGTGAAATTTATCCATTTATAATTTGCTTATAAACTATCAAACACAGACTAAATTTATCCATTTATAATTTGCTTATAAAGTATCAAACACAGACTAACTTTATCCATATATAATTTGCTTATAAACTATCAAACACAGAGTTTCAGATTCCAAGATATACATTTTTTCATCACACATTTTTCTGCAATTATAGGCTTAAGATATGTAGCTATACATATGTATATATATGAGTGATAGAGAGATACAGAAGAAGATGAGAGAGAGAGAGAGAGAGAGAGAGAGAGAGAGACTGGCTGACTGACTTGCTACCTAGCTTAGTCTGCTCCTTGGCTCACAATGTAGCCCAGATTAGCTTTGAACTCACAGTCTTCCTGCCTCCATCTCCTGAGTGCTGAAATTCCAGGCATGGACCACCATGCTCATATCTGGATTCATTTGCTATCTGAAAATCTTCCATTCTTCTGAAATATATTTTGATGTAAGAAGTCATGCAGAAGCGGGGGGTGTGGGGAAGATAACTATTGACAGTTGATGGCTGCTGGGGGTGGGGTCGGTTTTCTTTAGGGGTGTGGTACCTGGTAGGTCAGTCATGCTCCTGTGGATCAACTCACACTCATGAGTATATGGGCATGAAATATAGGATTCGATGTAGTGTTTTATAAAGTAAAAGAAAGAAGACATGAAGTTGGGGTTAGGAAGGTAGGAATAAATCTGGGAGGAATTATGGGAAGTAGTGGGGGAGTGAATATGATCAAAATGCATTGTATGAAATTCTCAAATTGTTAATCAAATATTCTATAAAAAGGATTGCAGAATCATTTCCTTCATGGGCAACCATTTTATTGAATAAATTATTTTCTCCAAGAATGTAAAATGTCTACCTTCATACATTCTAGCCCTCCTGATATATTTGGTTCTTTTTCTGAATTTAATTGCATTTCTTATTCTGTCACCATTCCTCTTTTTGTGACAAACTATTTCAGAGTAGGAGAGGGAAGGGAAGAAGGGAGGGAAGGGGAGAGAGGAAGAGAGAGGAAGGGGGGATTTTATATATTTTTGCTTATAGAACAAGTCCTTAGATTTAAAACAATAATAGTACTTTTAAAACTCATTGCCAAGCTTTAAATTATGTTTTAAGATCCCCTCGTGCATTACCAGTCTATAAAAGCCAGTGTTGAAATAGCTGTGTTTGTTTATAGAAATATTATTGAATAGTCTTATCTTAATTAACCACTTTGTTCATTCTAATTGACTAATTATCACTGTTGGCTTGCTTCCAATTTTCCCACTAGGCTTAAGAGCTATTATAAATAAGTATGAGTAATAATAAATGAGTATTTATTATATACCATTATTGGGCTGGGAACACTATATTCGTAGTTTTCAAACTTGAGAATCACCTGGAAGGCTTATGGAACATAGACTGCTGTCACTCCACTCTCCTTTCTGAGTTAAGAAGTCTCAGGCAGGACTTGAGAATAATCATGGCTAAATTGTCATGTGCCCCCAGTGATTCAGGTATAGCCTCGTTTTACTTTCTTGAAGATTTAGCAACAGTCTCACTTCATTCATATTTGTGAGCTCCTAATTTTAAGACATTAGACATAGGATAAACTTTTTTTTCAAAAATTAAAATGAAGCTGGATATGCTTGCACTTACCTGCAATCACAGCACTTGGGAGGCCCCAGCTGGGAGGACGGAGAATTTGAAGTTAGCCTGTGCTACATAGCAAGATACCATCTCAAACAAAGCAAAATAAAACAATAATTGATTAAAATGAAATCTCAAAGTGGAAGCAATGGTACCCAGAGTCTTTTTCTTTAAGGAAATAGGCTCCTCTCACTTTTTCTTCCCCTCTCTTTGCTCCTTCACCTTTATTTTTGTCAGTAAATCATTTCTCTGTTCCACAGATTGAAGAAACTTTGTGAATTGTATGCAAAAGTCCTGGGCTCCCAAGAAGCTCTCCAGGTAAGACCATTTCCCAGCCTTTTCCCAATGGAGAGAGGCCTTTCTTTTTCCTGAAGGGGTCCCCAGGAATGGATTCATTCAACTGGGACCATAGAGCTCAATTTTTACCCAATGGACTAAACAGAAGGGTCGGCACATGACTGGTTGATTTATTAGTGGTTCCAGAAAGTGTGAACCCTGGCTGTGCTGGTGATGTGTCAAGGCCTTGTGATATTCTCTGGCTTAGGTGGTAGTACACTTGTCCCCAGATTGAGAGCGCTCCCTGACACAGGCTATTGGGTGACATCAGATTGTAACTGAAGTTCTCCAGCAAGTTGTAAGGTGGTTCATTGGAGAACCTCAGCTAATGATGAAAACAGTTGTCTTTGTATTTCCCAAAAAGGTGATCAGTTTTTATTTGAGAAAGGTTCTTGTTCTAAGAAGAATGTAGATGATTAATTTCCAGGGATGAAAAGGAGCTTCTCCTGTCCTGTATGCTTTTTGGCTCAGAGAGTGCCCCTTGCTTTGCTTTAGTTTTGTGTGGAAGGCAGAAATTTCAGAGACGAAGGACAGGGGAAAGAGAAAGTTCAACTTTTCTTCTGATTGGCTGCAAAGAGCCAGAGAAGGATGCTTAGGAGGCAGCAACAGCCCACAGATGCCAGGACACAACATGATGATACACATCACAAGAGATTTAGGGCCATTAACCCATCAGGTAGGTCCTCATACTTGATAAATAGGGTGCCTTACAAATGACCATCCAAAGTTAGCTAGTCAGCTACATTATTGAAAAAAAAAATGAACAAAACAGTTTTCAAAATCTATTTGTAGCCAGGTGTCATGGTGCATGCCTTTAATTCCAGCACTCCAGATGCAGAAGCAGGCAGATCTCTGAGTTCAAGTCCAGCTTGATCTACATAGTGTGTTCCATGCCAGCCAGTATTACATAGTGAGACCTTGTCCCGAAAATCTATTTTAAATACTTGGCTATATTCATTTTACTGTTTCAAAGTGATGTTTCTCTACAGATTGTTCATTGCTGGTTCTTCTCACCCCAGGTATTCAGGACTGAACCTAAGGAGTCCACGTGATAGGCATGTGCTCTATTATAACTGGACTGTACCTCTGACCCTCATTTTTATAAAGAATTCAAAATTTGTAAAAATCTAAGCTAAAATACTCCATATTCATGTCTAAATTACATTTTCTAGATCAATGGGTGTTTACAGTGCCACATAAGTGACTACATACCATAAAACATTACTTTAACTGCTTGTATACCTTCCCTTAGCAAAGGTCACCCCTAACAAAACCATGAACTTTCTTGGTCAACCACTCTTTTAAGCTATGTCTTTTCAAAACATTTCTCAAAATGATTAGACAATTAAAACTTCCTAAAGAGTTAAAAGAAAAGTTAAAGTAGAAACAAAAAACTATGCTGATGAATGGTCACTAAAGACATGCATGTTCAGGAAGAATAGTGCAATCATTCTAGTGCTTGAAAGGTAGAAGCAGGGGAATCAAGAATCTCAGGCCAGCTTATACTACATGAATGGGTCCTGCCTCAAAATAAGTGATATGCTATGTATCAACAAATGAGAAAACTTTCCAAAGTTCGAATTTCTTCAAAGCTTATTACTTCCAACATTTATGATTTTATTCAGAAACATCAGGATAAGGAGATTCTATTTCAGAAATATAGTCAGAACTCCACATGCAAGTTCTGAATCTGTGGATTCAACTAGCCATGGTTGGAGAGTATCTGAAAAAATTGCACCTGTACTGAACATTCAGCGCGATAACTATTTATATAGCCTTTATATTGTGTTAGATACTATAAATAATTTAGAGAAAATTTAAAGTATCCAAGAGGAGGCACACATGTTATATGCAAACACTGCAACATTTTTATAAGGGGTTTGATCATCTGGTCCTTTTGTATCTATGGGAAGGAGGGAGTCTTGGAATCACTGCTCATCAGATTCTAAGGGACAGTTGCAAGTACTTCTCTACTATGATGTCTACTATAATGTGCTTGATTTGTGCTGGGCTAGGTATCTTCCTTTGTCTCTCTTTCCAACCTTTATCCTTCTGCCTTACAGCCAGTCCATTATGAAGAGAAGAACTGGTGTGAGGAGCAGTACTCCGGGGGCTGCTACACCACTTACTTCCCTCCTGGGATCATGACCCAATACGGAAGGTGAGGTCAAAGGGTGTCAGCCTGTGACTGAGATCCCCTGCAGTAAATCCAAGCTCTTAATAGGTTAATACCACTTTCCCCCATGATTTTGATGTCTTAAAAATGCCAGAGAGAAATAAGATCCCCAGTTTCCTTTGTATGTCATGAATATTTCACGTGAAGTCGCTATAATTCTTCACCATTGTGCTACTTTTCCACTCTTCATTCGTCTGGAGAAGCAAGCCCAAATCAATATAACCAAAGAAAGGTGCCACATAAGAAGATCACTTAAGATAGCCAGAACGTTCACTTGTATTGCCAGTAAAGTGTCCTAATACTGAGTTCAGAACTCAAGAAACTTCCTCAAAAGCACGTCTGTGTCAACATAGGCACAGCATTATCAACTCAGAATTAAAGACCAGGCATGAAAGGGCTTAGGTGTCTATTCTGACTCCACCAACTTAGTTATCCTGGATAAGTCACTTCTCATCCCTGGATTTTGCTTTTCGTAGTGAGTAGATAAGAAAGCACAAGATGGTGCACACCAGATGATAACCAGTATGTTGATCACAGCGTGAGTTGATTTTTAGCAACTTTATTACGTTTATAACATGCCATAAAATTCACCCATTCAAAGTTCACAGTTCAATGGCTTTTAGCACTCACAGCATTGTATATCTAAGTACAGCCAATTATGCTGAGTTTAGTGTGTTTGATGATAATAACAAGGTATGAACTGATTAACATTATTCTGATTATCCTAGCACCACTAAACAAAGCAATAATTTAATGCCAAGAGCTCAATCTAAAGAAAATGTAAGATAGGGAAAGGCAGTTGAAGGTATACGACAAATAGAATATGAGTAAATTGAGGTAGCTGCTCAAGCTTGCCATGACAGCCAGTGGAGGAAGGATTCAAACTTGCTTATCAGCAAATACATAATGACTTTGGAGAGCATTTTCCTTATCTTCTTGCAGATGCCAAAATATCATCCAAGAGAAAATTCTGGGGCTAAAAGGTACTGCCTGATAAACTCCTGGGTCATTAGGTTATTTTTCAGATATACCAAATATAATATAGGTCACTAGTAATCATTCATTCAGCAGGTATTTGGGTAAGTGGTAGCCATTTGCTGAACACTGCTGGAAGCTTCAATATCAAGGATATCCTGCCCTGCTGAGAAGCTGACATTGTTGGGGGGAGTAGAGGGGATGGAGATAGGACAAAATGTGCAGGACTGAAATGAGTGCTCTTGTTGTGGGTATATAAATACCCAGAGGAACAATAGAATTGCAAGCTCACCTTACATAGCAAAATATGCAATGGCTTCGTAATGCACTTACCGTTTAAGGGTTGTAGGGGGCTGTGCTGGCTAGCTTGTGTCACCTGGGTTGAGGGAGCCTCAATTGGGGAATTTCCTTCATTGGACTGGCCTGTGGCCATGTCCATGGGGCACCTTCTTGATTGTTGAGTGATGTGGGAGGGCCCAGCCCACTGTGGGTGGTGACGCCCCTGGGCAGGTGGGCCTGTGTTGCATAAGAAAGCAGGCTGAGGAGGGGCCAGGGGAGCAAGTCAGTAAGCAGCATTCCTCCATGGCCTGTGCTCCAGCTCCTGCCTCCAGGCTCCTGCCCTGAGTTACTAGCTTGGGCTCCCGGATGAACTTTGACCCGGGATATGTAAGACAAATAAACCTTTCCCTCCCCAAGTTGGTAGTGGTCAGAGTGTTTTGCCACAGCAATGGAGAAACAACAAGGTTTAGGGGCAGTAGAAGGCTCCTGGCATGCAGTCTGGGCAAATGATATGGAAGCAATCTGTGATGGTTTGAATGGGCAATGTTCCCAACAGGCTCACATGTTTGAACACTTGGTCACAAGTTAGTAGCACTATTTCTGGAGGTTTAGGCAGTATGGCCTTGCTGGAGGAACTATGTCACTGGGAGCATGCTTCGAGAGTTCACAGCCTGGTCCCATTTTGAGTTTTGCTCTGCTTCCTCTTTGCCATTGGAGATATGAGGTCTCAGCTTTCTGCTCTGGTTGCGATGCCTGGGCATGCTGTTGTGCCTCTCTGCCATGATGGACTCTTTAACCATCTGGAACCCTATGCCCCAATGAACTCTTCCTCCTAAAAGTTGCCATGGTCATGGTATCCTATCACAGCAACAAAAAAGTAATACACAGCCAATTCTTGGAATCCATCAAGTTCTTATAAGGTTTTGATCAAAGGTCAGTGTGGCTGGGCTGTAAGTGATATCGACAACAGAATGGTAAGAATTAGAGCAGAAAGAGCTGTAGGATCCTTTGTGTCATATGATCAGTTACAGGTTATAACACTTCATCGCTAACAAAGAAAGACTACCACTACATTGGTTTGGGTTTTGGTTTTGTCTTAAATCCAAAGTGCAGTATGATTTGGTTTCTGACCACTGAGTAATAAGTTTTACACTCAGTCCTGTAGAATGTCAGGAAAATGTTTGTGGGAGTGGGGAACAAAGAACAACGGCCAGTTGCACAGATCCCAGAGAGTTGTGTTAGTTTTTCTGTCAGTTATACCAAATACTTGACAAAATAACTTTTTTTCCTCATGATTTAGAGGTGTCAATTCATCATGACATCATAGCAGAGAGTAAGCAGAGAACAGTCACAAGAAAGGGCCAGGGCAAGAGAGAGCCTCCAAAGACCTGCTCTCGGTGACTTATTTCCTAGAACAGACCCTTCCTTCTGCAGTTCCATCACCTCCCAGTAGTCTGTTCAAATTTTGAATCCATCAGTATTGCCTTCATCATCTAATCTTCTCTGTAAACTCAGACACACCCAGAGGGGAAATGTGTTAACTAAGATGAGCATGGGTGTGACCTCTGGATAGCCCTTATCTGATCATGGAAACCCGGGATAAGATGAATAGTGGCTTGTTAGTGCTTCTTTTATGGTGTTATTGTACAAGTAACAATGAACTGCCCTTTCTTACGGGCAAAGTGCTGTGTCCCTTTCATCTGTTTGCATAACATGTGGGTACTGTGTGAACTGTTGATGGTGATATGTCATACAACACAGAGAAGATAAACATAGAGACCTTGACTTCTAGTTGACATAGTTTAAATGCTGACTATTTTCTAGCAGTCAGGCTCTTGCTGAGTCACTGCACATTTCTCCCAGCTTCAGTTTGCTGATATGCAGCATGATACAATAACTAGTATCTCTGCCATAGAGTACTTATAAAGATTAGAAAGAAGACAGAGTATAGCACAGAGATGAAGTTTTGCCAGGTGGCCAAGATCAGGTTATAGAGTTAGATTGCCTGACTTCAGCTACTACCTCTGCTAACTCTCTCTCTAGGGACTAGAGTTTGTCTCTATGGACTAGACTTTATCTTTGTTGCTGCCTAGGTATCAGGAAGCAGACTCTGAAGCAACAAGTAGACAGGATAGAAATCAGATTGTACCTTTAGGATTAACACCTATAGAAGGGACAGGAAGGAAGCAAGAGCCGGCAGAGAGAGAAGCTGGATGGCGATACAGTTCCAACAAAGGTGCCAACTGAGCCCATGGGGAGTTCTGGAAGTAAAGCAGCTCTTCTAAGTAGTCTCATGTTGTGATTTGTGTGGCTTGAATCCTTATTGGCTCATACTAGTCAGTCACTGAATGTAGTTGCTGCTAGGAGGATGCATGAGGTTATTTTCTTCAGTGCAGGTAGTCATGTCCAAAGAGTGCCAACATCAGAATATCTTCTGAAAGGACTTCCAGCAATGGACAAGTCCTACATTCTTGATGGCACATCACAATAGCCATCAAAGTCTACCTCTATATTATCATCTGAAAAATATGGGTAGTAATATTATTGAGGTTGGGGGAAGAGTTATTCAATTTGAAGAGCTGGTACCCAACAAATTTTAACTGTTATAATTTGACTCAGTAATGCTGAAACCTAGTTGACTCATGTGCTCAGTGGATGGTAGTTATGAGCCAGCCATAAGACTCTTTTTACTGCTCATGGTCACTGATGCTAACCATCTTAGAAATCACAAGACCATCCCTTTTAAGAGGTTGGTAAGGGTTGGGGTTGTAGTTCAGCAGTAGAGCACATGCCTAGCATGCAGAAAACTTTATGCTTGGTCTCCAGTGGGACAAGAATAAGACAAAGCAAACAACCAAAAGATAAAAAATAAAAATGTGTGGAAGATAGAGCTTCTTGAGAAGAAATTGTCCTGTTCATTGGTGGAATAACTAGGTGAGAAATTAGAGACACATGTCACTTCCCCATGTAAAGGACCCACAGATGACTGGATTACTATGCTCATGCAGTGTCTCACTTCATAAGTGTGAAGCAAATATGTACTTTGCCCCCACTGATGTCAGCTCCTTTCCCTGATGGCTCTTAACACAGGAGTATAAACATTTGAGCTTTTGTTTCATTGTGCTAGTGACAAAGATGATAGAAGGGTTGGAGAAACCTAAGGAACATTATTCCATGTTGCCAATATCCTCTGGAAGTTTTGAACCTGGGGAACTGGCCTTGCCTGATCCTCTTGAGAAATCTCATATATGGCTATCTGAGAGCAATGATATTTACTACTTTGCTTTTCTTCCCAGGGTTCTACGTCAGCCAGTGGGCAGGATTTTCTTTGCAGGCACTGAGACTGCTACACACTGGAGTGGCTACATGGAGGGGGCTGTGGAGGCCGGCGAGAGGGCAGCCCGAGAGGTAGGGCCCAAGGTCATAGGCAGGGAGGAAGGAGGCACTCAACGGCTTAATAAGCAGCCCAAAGATGCCTGAGATTTTGGCAGCAATCTTCCCCTCATACTTCCAATTTGAAGACCCAGGAAACACCATCATGACAGCAGTTTTAGGTGAAGGGAAAGCCTTAACCAAAGAGAATAATGAAAATATCTAATATTTCACCAAAAGGTGGGGTGGGGGGAACCCATGTAGCTGTACGTAAAGCGTCCTGCTCTTTTAGAGCACCTAAGTTTGAATGTGCATATACTCACACACAGGTACATAATTAAAAATAAAATAAACCTTTTAAGGGGGCTACAGATGTGGCTCAGCAGTTAAGAACATTGACCAGTCTAGCAGAGGACCCAGGTTTAGATTTCAGCACCCACATGGTGGCTGACAACCATCCATGACTCCAGTTCCAGGGGATCTGGCACCTTTTTCTGATCTCCTTGGGCATTGCATGACATAGGTGCACTTACACATATGCAGGCAATACACCCATACACATAAAAATTAAAAATAATAAATAAAAATGAAATAAACTTTACAAAAAGCTTTTTATAATATCTAGGTCTGATATTATAGAATCATATATGTTTCTATTAGGCCTCAGAATTCATTTTTATCTTTTTTTTATTCTACCATTCTTTTAAATCTCGTTTCCATTAAGACATGTTCACAAATGCTAAAATTTACAATGAAACTAATGGTTGGAGCATCTTATACCGTAACTAAAAGAGTTTTGGTAGACTTTTAAAGGTCAACTGGACCACTCTGACCTTTACCTTGGTATTTTTGGTGGCTATCCCAAGGAACATTCACTTAGTTCTTTATTTCTAAAGTAGAAGAGAGATAGTATATATTTTGCTATTTGTCATGGTGATCCTGCATTTCAGATTCTGCATGCTGTAGGGAAGATTCCAGAAGATGAAATCTGGCAGCCAGAACCACAGTCTGTGGTAAGTTATATTTCATAAATGTATTTATCTTTGCTCTAGAATGATTGTTACCAAGAGGAACACACTTTTTGGTGCAATCATTCCATAAGTGATTCAACATGTGAATTTCTAAATAGCATGAGTTAGAACAGGAATAACAGATTTAGATGGACTTTAATAATTTTGTAGTGCTGAATCCCTTATATTAATACAAAAATATGATTTTTAATGATAAGGAGATATTTCTCAGAGAGTTCTAGACTTATTAAGAAGTCAAAAGGGGATGGAAGTATAGCTCAATGGCAGAATGCTTGCTTAGCATGCGTAAGGCCCTGGGTTTGAGCTCCAGCACCACAAGTAAGGAAGAAAAGGAAGAGAAAGAAAAAATGAAAGAAATAGAGAGAGAAAGACAAAAACATTGCTTGGAATAAAAACTCAATGTCTATTGAATGACTATTTATCTCAAGAAGAAGTACGAAAAGAAAGTTTATTATTTCCTATCCAGAGGTAAAGGGATGGACAAAATGGATCGCATTTAAATTAATTTCCCATACACTTTCTTCTGTAATAAAATTCTAGAACATTTTTGTGGCTTGGAGGGACAATGCATAAGACAGAATTGTAAAGTACAAGAATTAAAATGTCAGTTATTCCTCTATCCTCTGAAACATTAAGCCAAAGAGAAGAGCTCTGACACTCCAGAATCATTGTCCTAGTGCTTCTGCTACAGATGGAATGGTAGGCTGAGGGGACCATCGATTTAGCCCCTGAACAAACATTTATAATGCATGTGTTGTGCATGGGCCATTGCAGTCATGGAACAGCAATGCATTCAGGTGGGAAGATCAATAATAACCCTAAAGTACAATTCTGACATAGAGGACATACTGAGAGGAAAATGTAAAAAGTGAGGCTAATTCAGGATTGGGCTGCAGAAAGAGTCCCTATGGAACTGACCTAAAAGGTCTGGGGGAGAGAGGGAGGTGAGTCATTTTATCGAGGAAATATTATGTTTAATAACCCAGAGGCTGGAAATAACAAACTACTCTAAAGATCCTGGAAGAAATATAATGCTTCTGGAATGGCATGAGCAACCCTGTATTGACATAAATGTTCTGTGAACCCAGGATGTCCCTGCACGGCCTATTACCAGCACCTTCCTGGAGAGACACTTGCCATCTGTGCCAGGCCTGTTAAGATTGCTTGGATTGACCACCATCTTTTCAGCGACGGCTCTTGGCTTCCTGGCCTACAAAAGGAGGCTTCTTGTGAGAGTCTAAAGACAAGTCATCTGCAAACACGGTCTTCTACTTGGCGTGCTACTTGGCATGAAGGCATTGGGAAGGGGTTGTGGTAGAATCCTATGAAGACATGAAAGATGTAGACTATCTCTTTCCCCATTTTGACCCCTTGTTTGCATGGTGTCCCACCCATTTCCAAATTTCCTGCCCTCAGAATCTTTAAAAGAGTTACATAGGCTTGCTTAAACTTCTTATTCTTTCACAACATGCCTCTCCATGCACCCAAGTTTTTTCACACCTCTGTGGTTTTGTGATTTTTTCTTTCCTCCTATCTGTGACAACCTCACCTTTCCAAGTTCTCTGCAATTGTCCTTATAATCCTGTCTTATTGTATCTGGAAGATCATAGATACTATCTAGAGCTCACCTTCTATTTTAGAATTGAATAAACTAAATACAACAGAGATGGAACTTAATCACACAAGGTCCGTAATAAGCCACTTGTGTTTGGCTAACTGGAACACAAGTTCAACGCTTTTCCTAGCTTCTAAGATGTATTCACTAGTTCTCCTCTGCCCTCCTCTATCTTATGTAATGTCTGAGATAGTTGTCCCTGTATGGATTTACCTCTGTATTCAGTGGTCTTGTGCTACTCAAATGCTACTCAGTAAATATCCTTAAGTCTTGCTGTCTTATGCACTGTCTCCAGCTTATTTTAATTTTTCTTGAGAGTAGGGCTCTTGTCTTTGTCTGTCTGTTGTATCATCCACTATGTTTCCATACAAAGGTCAAAACACACTTGGGTAATTAAAAATAAAACTTGGGTAATTAAAAATAAAACCATATGTTTACTGTCTTTTCTCTTTGGGTAATGACTTTCAAGGATTGGGGATGCTAAATCAATACTTGGTATTAGGCATATAATTGAGATTTGAAAGCATTTAATGAAAATTTTCTCAAACCTAGATGATATGTGTATTTTGGTGGTGTGATCTATCATGGGCTCAAAAGTGTGAGCTTGGTAAGTGACTTATAATTGTACAGTAAGGATGCTATAAGACACAGCTCCATGCTCCCATCCCCTGCCACAGTCTGTCGAAATAATAGACATTAACAAGCAAGATGCTTAACCTATTCAAATAATTATAATACTTCGGTTGACCTTTCATTTTCCTTATAAAATGCAAAGCTTTTTACTAGGTACACCTATTAATTTAAAACTACAGCTTCACAGTCCATTAAGTACTATTTGAATGACTTTTTAAATGAGATCATCATTTTGAAACATTCATTGCTTTTGAATCCCAAGGTCGATTTTTATCAGGATATATTTTAAATCCATAAACGACCATTTTCAACACTATATTTTAGAAAATGAAGCTGATTATTGTTAACATAAGTGAAATTTAAGAAGTCTCTTAGAATTAGTAATCATTAATATAGTTTCTGATTTAAAAAATATTTTATTTGTTATTTTTATGTGTATGAGTATATTTCTTGCATGTATGTAAGTGCATCTGTGTCATGTAATGCCCACAGAGGTCAGAAAAGGTAGTTGGATTTCCCTGGAACTGGAGTTATGGATGGTTGTTAGACACCACATGGGTGCTGGGAATGGAATCCACTCCACGTTCTCTGCAAGAGCAGCCAGTGCTCTTAAATGCTGAGCCATCTCTCCAGCCCCGTAGTTTCTGATTTTATAGTGACATTCATATGCATGAATTTATATGAACCTTAGAAACTGAATGCAGAAGTTAAAGACACTGTTAAGACCTTGCAACTTCTAATTTTTCTAAATATGTTTTGAAATGTAAAACTGGGGCTGGAGCTCTGTAATAGACACAAAGAAAATGAAACTAACAGAGGGGGAGAGGAATTGGACTCTTGAATGAAGCCCAAAGAGTCAATTACTCCCTGGTACTTATTAACCATCTAAGTTACTACATTGGGACTGTGATTTGTGACTTAAAAAAACAACAGGATCATTTCATATTTAATAGTGGGCATGGGCATGGTGACTCACACCTAGATTCCCAACACTTGGAAAGATGTGGAGTTGAAAGTCAGTCTAAGCTACATATAGAGAGAGCCTGCTTTAAATAAGATAGATATAGATAGATGATAGATAGATAGATAGATAGATAGATAGATAGATAGATAGATAGATAGATGATAGATGATCGATAGATAGATAATAGATGATAGATAGATGATAGATAGATAGATAGGATGGATGGATGGATAGATAGATAGATAGATAGATAGATAGATAGATAGATAGATAGATAGATAGATAGATAGATAGATAAATGGCTAGGAATGTAGCTCACTTGGTAGAAGTACTTGCTTAACCTGTACAAAGCCCTGAATAAAAACAGGCATCATGGTACATACAATAAAAACAGGCATCGTGGTACACACCTGTAATTCCAGCATTTGGAGGGTGGAAGCATGAAGATCAGGAATTCAGGGTCATCCTCAGCTACATTGCAAGTTTAAGGCCAGCCTGGTATACATGAAACCCTGTCTCTAAAACAAGCAAATAAATAAAAATATAGTTGATAGAGTCCCATATTTGCCAGAATATTCAACCAGGAGAAATGGAGAAAACTCCCTTTTGAACAGGATGAAGTGAAAGGTGAAAGATTAAAAAATAAATACAGTTCTTACAGCTTTATTTCTCATATAATGGATCAATGCTAGTACCATTTGTTCTTGAGAGCAAACACTGTTTTCTATTCATCTTTTCTTCCTCTGTGTCTCCTATGGTGCTTGAGCCATCAACATGTCCCAAATAAATTAATAAATGAACAGATTTCCATTCCTTTCACTTTGATTCTGGATGAGCAATCCTTCTGTACTCCATGATAACATCTTGGTGCTTTTTTGCAGAGAGCCAGTTATCATTTCCCTTCATCTTCATTTTGAGATTATCCATTTTCTTTTCAACTACATTTTAGTTGAAATAGCACTAATTGCTGCTTAGCTAGTTTCCATCATGGATAGACTGATCTGTAGTGTGATTCTCAACTATTAGCACATATCAGAATGATTAGGAGGTGTTGGATAGGCCCACTGTCTGAATTTTGTATTCAGGGTGATAGGGAATGGGCATCTTCCCAGCTACTCTCTGTGAAAGACTTAGCCAAAGGCTGGGGTTACTGACTTGAAGATACAGAAACACATGGCTATGTGGCACTGAGCCTCTGCTGTCATCCTCTTTCAGCTGTCCAGGTATGTTGTGATAGAAAGAAGATGCAGAAAACGACTTGGAATTGAGGTAGACGGTATTGCTCTCATGAAGTTAAGCATTCATTCAACAACATAAAGAGGGAGTCATGTTTCTGGGATCATAGAAGCTCTTTGACTAAAGAAAAACTATCTTTATTTGAAGGCATGATTGCCTTCTACCCACCGCACATCTCCCCCTCCCCCCAAAAAAAGCCCTTTAACAAGGACTTTTATGCAGATAATTCACTCTGGGAAGTGATCCAGGGAGCAAGAGTAGTATGTATAACAAAGAAAGAAGGAGAATTGTTCCTAAGGTATGTGATTCAACTAGTCGCTACTGTGAACTGCTGGGGACTCTTTGGAGAGCTGTGCAGAATGTACCACTGAATAAATCACCTGAGGGACCAAAGAAAGGAATATTGATTCCCCACTGATCAAAGTCTTCCCAAGAATATGAATCTCTTTGAACTCTGGGTTTGCCAATGGATCAGAATGACCAGCAAAGAAGATGCTGTCAGCTTGTTCATTTAGTTGCTACAACAACAGCTGGGATGAAAAGATGGACTGAGAGGATGCAGTGGTACCCAAGAGCTGCCATTGGTAGGTGCCAATAGACAACTTAAAGGAGTTCCATTGTGAGATGCACAATATGACATTTTCTTTTCTTTCTTTGTCCAAAGTAGAGTAGATATTAAATATTAGACAATCTGTGTAACAGTTTTATTAATATTTGACTTAGATAGAGTATTTTCAACTCTGTGGAACTGTTGGCAAGGTCTCAGATCAGCAGAAATATCTGTGAAGAACTGAGTGCTTGCCCTGCCTTTCTTGAGCAGATATTTGCAGAAACATATCTGGTCATTTCATCCTGTTACCATAGCCACTGCTACCCACTAGACTTGAGTTATTTTGGAGTGATAGATAGCCCAGCATGGTCACTCACACCCCTCTTGCTGGTATTCTATAGCTGCTTTCTCTGAATTAAGCCATTCTTTAGTGCAAGGAGAGGAGAGACTCACCAAATTCATAAGAAATTTACAAAATTCAGGAAGCTCACAAGGCTTACAAGACTCAGAAGCCCCACCCCCTGAGGTTATGTAAGATGTAACCAATTGCTGGGGGGAAAGGAGACTCCTCAGTGATATACCTACCTACAAGTTGTAATGGGAACTTCAGTGATTCAGATTTCATGAATCATCACCCACACTTGGGTGGGCCATTTTGGTGATGCAGCTACCTGAGTCATCCATACTCTTGTGAATTACCCTCAAACTCATTGATTTACCAAGCTTGAAGTTGGGATAGAATTTTTTCTTTGGTCTGGCATTGACATCTCTAACTTAAGTAAATACAAATCATTTTCACAGGAAAATAATACAACACTGTTCAGTAGTCCATGAGGTGTCTGGCTCAAACCCTTTCTATAGCGATGATGAAAATGGTGGCCACAGGGGAGAGCAGGCTAAGTCCCAGGAATTGTGGCCTGATACCTAAATCTCAAGACGTGATAGTAAGGTGGCTGCCGTTTCACTTGGCTTACAGAGACACCTACACAGCCAAGACCAGCGCTACAGTAGGACATCCTGAGCTTTGACTGAACCATAGTAAGAATGCTGTCACCTACTCCTTATTCCCCAGATGGTTTCAATGGAAGTGGTGTGCCTACCTGAGACATTTTGCCCTTGTTTAATGTTCAGCTGTCCTCTTAAGTGCCTCTTTCACCCTTCAAGTCTGCCTGTCCTGAGTTCTGATGACCTTTGTCACTGTATAACCTTTCATGTTTTGTCTATTAGCATCTTAATCCCAGACATCTATTAGGATCTTTGCATTTCCCTAACTCTTCTTTTCAGTAAAGGAGTAAACCTTATTACCACGTGAAGTAATACAGACAATCCTCACTAGACTACTTATTAAAATCTATTCTTCTTGAGTTTTTGTTTGTTTCCTATTAACAGCCTAGAGGTTCTCATTTGAGTCGGAAAATCTGGTGAGTGATCTTAATAACATTTGCCCTATGGACACCAGAAACCAGGCTCCTATACTGGATTTTTCTTGAGACAGGGTTCATTATGTAAGGCTGGCCCTGAACTTGGGATCCTCCTGTCCTTGCCTCTGTAGTTCTGCAATTATAGGCATATATACCACCCCAGAAGAACTGCTGCTTTCTGATGTAATCGCTTTTGACATCTCTGCTGAGCCCATTATGAGTCACTGGCAAGCCATATCCCACACCAGTACAATGACATTTGAGCCTCTGTCCCCCAGCCCTGATCACAGTGACCTCTTCTTTCACCTTTCTTTGCATCTCTCATTCCTAGCCATTTTTTCCTTAAGTATTCTGATTCAATTTATTCTCGCCGAAATTCCATTTCCCTGCAAGGGAAAATGCTGAGTGACGTTAAGCTACTGGTCTTGAGTTTGACACCTTTGTCTGTCTTACCCCTAGGCCATTTCATTACATTTTATTATCTTTCCCCTAACCTGCTGTCATAACCAATTCAAATATCTGAAAGGTCCCTGGGTTATGGAAGATCTAAGAGTAAGATCTGGAGTTGTGTGGGGCTGTGAGAATATGACTGTTTCAGGAGTGAGGGCAGCTGGGAATGATGGTGCATCTTTAAGCACTGGAGAGGCTAAGGCAGAGAGCTTAGGAATTTGGAGACCAGCTGGGCTACTTAGTAAGACCATGTCTCAAAAATACAGTAAATAAATAGCAAGTAAGAGCTGGTTTAGACTACAAGTCCATCACCAATTACCCAGTTCTCTTCTCTGGCTGTATTCTGTGCTCTACCTGATTTTCTCCTTTTCTATGCTCAGTGCTGCCAAATCCTTAGACCTTTAGTTTGCTGGATAAGGCTGGCTTTGAATAAATATAAATCATTCTAGAGCTCAAGGTTCTCTGGAACTACTGGCACTTTGGACTATGTACACCAGTGTTTTGGTAGCAATTCAAAGACAACATTGTTTTGAAATTAATGTTTTCTAAAAGCTGCTTTTTCAGTGTTTAAAACAGGAAGTAGATGATATGTCACATCACTAGGGTATAACACAGGCTTTATCTTTTAAAAAATTATTGAGCTTTCCTACATTTCATACAACAGTTCATAATCAAACTTAGATCCCCTCTCCATCCATGCCCCCCACCCTCCCCATCAGTCCTCATGTATTCTGCCACACATGTTAAGTCCTATCCAGTTAAGCATTTGTACCCAGATGCTCTTTGGTGCAAATTCATCCACTGGAGTCTAGTCAGCCTATCTAGAGGTCGTTGGTAAGGCCTACTCTCGCTCACCCAGTAGTGATCAGTCTCCAATAATTCCCAAACTTTTAAGTATGCAGACAATTTACTGGAGAATTTTTAGTAAAGTAGGTTACCTGACAAATGTTTACATAAGTATATATTGTTTATTGAACATGTTCTTTTCCAGGGTCCTTAACTCTTCTTTCTTGCCATTCTTCCCTTCTATTAGTCCCACTGGTTCCGCTAGATACAGTTTTTAAAATATTGATGTGAAACTGTCCAAATTTATGGAATATAGAACCCATGGACATAGAGGACCAACTGTATATACTTGTCCCGGTTAGCTTTAACTGTCAACCTGACACAACCTGAAATCATCTGGAAAGGGAATCTCAATCAAGGAATTTCCCTGATCAGATGTGCAATTCTGTGGACATGTCTTCAGGGAATTATTGTGACTGTTAATTAATGTAGGGGTGCCTAGTATAGTGTGGGCAACACCATTCCCTAGTCTCGTTGTCTTGAACTGTATAAGAAAGCTAGCCAAACATAAGCCTGCCTGCCAGCCAGCAAGCCTCTGTGATTTCTACCATACTTCTTTGGCTATGAAATGAGTTCCTTGGTCAGAGGTAACACTATGTGAGATACCAAGCAAGCCTGCCTTCAAGTTCTTACTTGGAGTTGCTGCCAGGTGCGGTGGCACACAGGTTTAATCTCAGAACTTGGGAGGCAGAGGCAGGAAGACCTCTGTGAGATCGAATCCAACCTGGTCTACATAGCAAGTTCCAGGCCAGCTGGGGCTACAGGGAGACCCTGTGTGAAATAAACAAACAAGCAAACAAACAAGGAAACAAACAAACAAGAAATCTAAGTACTATTATAACTTACATACCCAGACTGTACTGATTTGGCTGTAATCATTCTTTATAATCCCTATTATTATAGTGTTTCAGTGATGTTTAAAAGTAATGCAGATTCTTTTTAATCTTTTTAAAAATATTCCTGTTGTTTATACACATGATTAAACAATCTGCTGCTGTATTTATGCATTTGCTTGTTGTCTGCTACTTTTCTGAGGATCTGAGACAACATTCAGTATTACATGCAAATATGAAGGTAGCAAAATAAAACAAAAGGAGACAGTGGGTGAGCAGTAAGTTGGTATGGAAAAGCTGATGAGCGGGGAGGGGAGGTTCATGGACAGCCAATAACAGGGAATCTGAGGAACTCCGTTAAGGACATATTGACCAAAGCCTAGAGTTTCCCTATTCTATTTTCTGATTTTGTCTGGTACATTATATCAGAAAGCCTCTTGGATTGGAGCCTCTCAAAATGTAGATTCAACTCATCAAATGGCTTCCTGCATGTTTGACTTAGTTTGAATGAACTACAACAAAGTGGGGTCAACCTCTACAAAGAAAGTCTACTCTGAAGATGGGATTCTGGGTAAAGGCAACAATGTTGCCTATCGGGAAACTCAGTTAATCCCTCCTTTCACATTACTGCTGATCTCTTCTGTCTTCCTATAGCCTCAACATCAGCTTTTCTCAGGTTTCTCTTTGGCCTCTTTCTGGAGCATTGTTCTTCAGTGGGTAATCTCCCTCTTCTCTGGATCCTGCTCTTAGAGGAAAGAACATCCCAATATGTTCAGTGCTCTGCAGGGCTCAGCAGGGACATGATAGCAAATCACTTTTTATGGGGTTTGACCTCAGAAATAAAGGTTCCCTGTTTGAAAAGGCTCTGTGGAAAGGTGTGTGGTAGAGAAAACTAGACTAGAGATCAGAGAGTTGGTGCTATAGTTTGAAAACCTCTTCAGAGGATGGTGTGATAAGAATAGGAGGTAGGAATTGGCTAGGTAGTTAGGGTAAAAAACACCCCAAAGAAAAGTAGCCAGTTTCTTGGCTAAAAGTCAAAATGTCCTTGGAATATACACTGTTCCAAAGGCCAAAAATGTCAAAAGTATTTGGGATCTCTTATCTACTCCCTAACATATTTTAGGGTTACCTCTTCAGAGGGGGGATTGTTAGAGTAGCAAAAAGCCCCATTTAAAAAAAAAAGAGAGAAAGAAGGAAAGGAAGGAAGGAAGGAAGGAAGGAAGGAAGGAAGAGTACAAGAAGTTGTCAGAAAAAAGTTATAGGAAAATATGGGAGGTGTTGGAGGGGAGGGAGTGGGCATGGATTTGGTCAAAACACCTTATATGCACGAATGAAATTCTCAATAAAGTTTAAGTTTAAAAAAAGAAATCCAGCCCCCACCAGAGGCTCATGTTTCAAATTCTTGCTTCCCAGATGATGGCACTATTTGGGGGACACCACAGAATCTTACGGAGACAGAGACCTAGCTGATAGACCTGAGTTGCTAGTGGCCTTTGAAAGTCATGGCTCAGCCTCTGGCTCTGAAGCCTTCTTTGCTTCCTGGTCTGATGTGAAGTGAGGAGTATCCCCTACACATTCTCAGCACTAGGACCTCTCTCATGCCTTCCTTGCCACGATGGACTGAAATCTTTTGAAACTCTGAGCCAAAATAAATCTTTCCTCTTTTAAGTGATTGCTGTCACCTATTTTGTTATAGCTATGAGAAAAGCAATTATGAGACTAAATCTCCCATGAATTATATTGTCGTTTTGACCACCAAGCAGATCGTGGTCCATGAGCCTTCTCCTGGAACATGTATAAGCAGGTCCTGCCACTCCTTCTACCTTGGGTGTTGACCCTTGTTGTTAGCCTGAAAAATGTCTGCATTTTGTATTTATAACTCAGATCCAGACTTTTCTTCTGTGAGAAACCAGGTATATTCATCTGGGTCCCGGGATACTCTTGTCTTGTTCTACCCCATGGTGGCTGGCAGTGCAAATCACAACAGATGTTCTACTTGGTATGGAACCCAGATGGGTGGGCAGGGTAGAGAGAAATTTAGGTGAAGGATGGAGCTTTTTACAGGTATATGAAGTGTCATATTCAGCCAGTGAGGAGGTTAGTAGCAGAGGGTCCTGTAAGGAGGACAAGGGAGTTAAAGTGCCCAGTGGCCATCAACCATATAAAATACATCTGTCTCAGAGAAGAGGCTTCATGCCCAGCAGCCTCATCAGTACCCTAGTCTCTGCTCCTTGGGGGAGGGTCTCCTGCCTGGGCCTAAAAATATGTCTTACCATGAATTTCCTCCTATTCTCCTCTGTGAAGCTCTTGAAAGTCCTGGACTTATTTGCTTGTACCCCAAATGATTTGGCCCTGGTGTGGCAAGTCTACTTACCCCCAGAATACTCCCAGACCATCTTGCCTCTAAGCCAAAAGAAAGCCTTATTCAAGGCATGGATCCTTTATCATTACCTCAAGATTGAACATGCAGAGCCACAATCTTCCTGAGCACTGATTCATGCAGGATGATGATATCTGCCATGTGCTGGATGGCACTCATATGATGCCAAACAGTGCTCATGTTGTTTTAAGTTTCTCTCTCTCTCTCTCTCTCTCTCTCTCTCTCTCGTCCCTTCATCTCTCCCTCCCTCCCTCCCTTCCTCCCGTCCTCCCTTCCTCCCTCCCTCCCTTTCTCCCTCCCTCCCTTCTTCTCCCTCCCAAGCACAATTTCCTGTCATAGACTCATGTATGAGAGTGGAGGTAGGGATGCAGGAGTGGAGGAGAAGGTTATCCTAACTCTGAGAAGCCAGGGGGCCACCACCCTTCCTGAGGGTGCCCAGTATCAGTGCTAGTCTTGGAGTGAGCTGGTACAACATTAGATTTCTTTTTTCCTCTCTGTACATATTCATTTTTATTTGTTAATTTTGTATTTCAGTCAGATACTCAGCTTCCCCTAGAGACTGGGCATGACATAAATGATCGAATGAAACAAATAATGAATAAATGCTTCTTTCTTGGATTCCAATTTAAATCCACAGAGCCCTGGTGAGATCTGAAGGCTAGCCTTGCCAATTATTTCTTCCAGACTGACCTCCGGTTACTAATTGGCTCATTTAAATTCCCCATTTTGATGGCATGTTACAATGGAAATAAAATAATTAAAGAGCAGCAAACTTGAATTTGTGGTTGGATACATTTGAAGCTATGTCATTACCATTATGATACTGGGAACCATATGAAATTGTGGTCTTGGGAAATGACAGCGGCTTTTAATTTTTTTGCATGTAAGTAATGTTTCACAGCAAACTCTGAATATTAATGCTGATCCTTTATCCTTGCTTCCTTATATTTCTATCTGTACTAAAAATCCTGGCTTCAGACAGCACTGCCCAACATCCTATCACATATTTTAAAAAGGATTGCATTTGTATAGCACACTGAGTAGATGGGTAAGGTACTCCCTTTGCTGGATAGCATGCCTGGAAAGGAACAGCTCGGTGTTGCTGACACCAGAGACCCCAAATCGCTCCGTTTTAAGGGCTGACAAACTCTGAATGTCCATACCCATATAACCCACTGTGATAGGGACATATCATTTGGCCAATGAATCTCTCCACTTATATTACAAACAAGACATTGCAGATGTGATTAAGGCTCTTAAAATAGACTTTCCTGGTAGGCCTACTGTAATCACAAAGATTCTCATAAGAAAGGCAGGAGGATCAAAGTGAATAGAGGGCCTTCCATTGGCATGATGGGACCATGAACTAAGGAATGCTGACATCTTTAGTAATGAATAGGTTTTCCCCTGAAAAGTGAAAGGTTCTAGAAGGAACTTTCACTACTGACACCTTGATTTAGACTCATTTTGAACTTCTGAAGTTCAGAACTGTTGGGTCACTTTAAGCCACTAAGTTTGTGGTTGCAGAGACAACAGACCGGTTGAAGTTAAAATGGCTTTCACAACAAAGGTGTTTAGTACATTTTTGGGAATTCCCTTGCTCCCTTTGGCCTGCAGGAACTCGCCATATCTCTGGTTGAATCTGTCTTGCATAAATATAATCTGGCCTGCCCTGCACAGTCTAGATACTGGGCCCACCTAATGCCAGCTGCTTCCTTGAGCCCATTGAGAGGCTTCACATTTGCCTTGCTGATGTTTGCTGGTTCATATGATATGGTATACGGTAGACAGACGAATATATACACTGGACAGGCTGATCACCTTTACTTATTTTTAATGTAAATTGAGTTCACTGATAGACATATTTAGTGTAGGTCTGGCTCAGGATACACAGTTTGCCAGCTTGGATGTTGATCTTACCTAGAGCAGCAATTGCAAGGTGCTTTCTGCTTTGCTCCACTGAAGTCCCTTAAATGCAACCCCCAGAACATGGGGCATTGCATGAGGTCCCAAGTGGTATTAATGCTTTGTTTGCTGAATTTGTATAGTCCCAAACAATCTAGGGTGTTGTAGGGACATCGGTGTTGGATAGCGTTAGTGTCAATTTGACACACCTGGGCTGAGGGATCCTCAATTGGGGAATTGCCTCTATAGGACTGGCCTGTAGCCATGTCTGTGGGGCATCTTCTTGATTGTTGAGGTATGTGGAAGGGTCCAGCCCACTGTGGGTGGTGCCACTCCTGGGAAGCTGGGCATGTGTTGCATAAGAAAGCAGGCTGAGTAGGCCCCAGGGAGCAAGCCAGTAAGCGGCACTCCTCCACAGCCTGTGCTTCAGCTCCTGCCTCCAGGTTCCTGCCCTGAGTTCCTACCTTGGGCTCCCTGACGAGCTGTGATCCAGGACATGTAACACAAATGAGCTCTTAACTCCCCAAGTTGGTAGTGGTCAGAGTATTTTGTCACAGCAATGGAGAAACAAACTAGGACAGAAATTGGTACCACAGAGAGGAGCACTGCTGTGACAGACTGAAAGTTGGAGGACCGTGGAAGCATTTGGAACTTTGGGCTGAAAGAGCCATTGACTGCTTAGAGTTTGTTGCTACGGAACTTGGAACAGTTTTGTTGAAAGAGTTGTGGACCATGGAGGCCTGGCTTGTGAAGCCTCAAACGGAAGTGGAGACTATCAGGGCTGTTTCTGTGATATTTTGAATTGAGAATCTGTGGGTTCTGGTCACCTGGGGCTGAAGAATCAGCTGTGATTAAGGAGAGACCAGAATCACTGAAGTAAAAGCTTTGCTTTTACAATTGATGCTGGTTAGCTGGGGCTGAAAAATCAGCTGTAAGTAACAACAAGAGACCAGCATCACTGTGGTGAAATCCTCTGGGAGGTATTTCCTCAGGGTCAGCACACAGAGGGGACCTGAGAGGGGACCCCATGAGCCTCCATCTCTAACTGAAAGCAGGACTTGGTAATGTGTAAGTCTCCTGCATGATTCTGGTGTTGACTTGGCACTCTGAGAGGCCAGGAAAGGCCACAGGTGAAAGTGAAACTTCAGTTGCAATGAAGACCCCAGGATTGAAGGGTCATGGAGAGAATTTGAGGCTTTGCACCCCAAGAGGCAAGAAAAGGCTATTGGTGAAGGTGCAGCCTCAGTTTCAGTGGAGACACCAGCTTTTTGGAGATGCCGAGACCATAGGACGACCACCAAGGACAGCAGTAGGTGTGGAATGGAGCTGATCTGGGTCTGTGAGACGAGCTGTGTGTGCTGTGGATGGCAGACTCAGAGAACTGGAGTTGCCAGAACCCTTTGGAGCCCAGAAGATCGTGAGTGAATCCCAGATGTCCAGCCTTGAGATACTTTGCTGGACTTTGGTTTTGCTTAGGTGTGCCCAATTCTTCCCTTTGAAATAAGACAGTACTTGTTTTGGATTTTACAGAAGCCCACCCACAGTTAGGAGACTTTTAAAAGAGACTATGGATTTTTAAGTGTTTGGATTTTTTTAAGGACTGTGGGGCTTTTACGGTTGTACCATCTTATGTTGTGATATTAATGTTAACATCATATCTTGGGGATAAGAATTGGAAAGGTTATGGTTTAATAATGATGTTTGTGTGTCAAGTTGACAAGGGGTCAATTGTGCTGGATAGCTTGTGTCAATTTCACACACCTGGGTTGAGGGAGCCTCAATTGGGGAATTTCCTCCATAGGACTGGCCTGTGGCCATGTCTGTGGGGCATCTTCTTGATTGTTGAAGGATGTGGGAGGGCCCAGCCCACTGTGGGTGGTGCCACTCTTGGGCAGGTGTGTTGCATAAGAAAGCAGGCTGAGCAGGGGCCAGGGGAGCAAGCCAGTAAGCAGCACTCCTCCACAGCCTGTGCTCCAGCTCCTGCCTCCAGGTTCCTGCCCTGAGTTCCTACCTTGGGCTCCCTGATGAACTGTGTGACCCAGGAGATGTAAGACAAATAAACCGTATCCTCCCCAAGTTGATATTGGTCAGAGTATTTTGTCACAGCAATGGAGAAACAAACTAGGACAGACGTCTAAAGTGGTCCCAGAATAATAGAGTTTCTATAATGAACACAATGCTGGTTCCCAAACCTGAAGTCTTGTAGCTGTGTTTACCACACTCCTGGCTTCCTTCCCTCCTTACGTCCTCGGCTAATACAACTTTTGAAAACTGTTTCTTCTTCCTAGCCCATGTTATTCCCTCGCCCTTTCTATCCCACTCCTCTTAACATCCACTAATTTTCCTTGTTGCCTATTATCCAGACAGACACAACAGAGGCCGAGGAACCAAGTGGGTCTAACAGGAAAATAATCTTCCTCAGAGAATAGGGCAGAATAAAAGCTATGACTATCAGGTATTAACATTTTGGGGCTGTGTCATAGCTGAAAAGAAAAAAAGTGATCACAGATATAGACAATTGTCCTGAATTGTTGAGGATTTCCAAGGAAAATAAGCAGTATTTGGCCAGAAGATGGAGCTGTTTTAAAACAAATTTACTCAGCCTCCTAGCACAAGGGCCTGGGAGACTGGGAATCATTGGTAATAAAGATCTGCAAGGGCAGAAAGAGGCTATGTGGAACGGAAAGGGGATGTAGGTAGAAGACTGCTGCAGTGAACTGTGGTCAATAGGACAAATGGGATATAAAATTTAGCACTTACTAATGATGCTTGTGGTTAACCATGCCATCTCCTTTTTTTCTTCCTTTTGTCTTAGGGAGGATTCTTACTGACTTACCACATATAGTGATGCTTTTGGAGCCTTGAGGCAACATCCTAAAAACTTACCCTTAAATCTTACTTCCCCTCCATTTATAGTATCCTATGCTTTTCTGTAATAGCACTGACCAGAGCTCCAATTAACTGATTACTTGGTGTGTCAAATCGAGTGTCTGCTCCATGAGGCGGGCCCTGGTTTGTCTGGCTCACTGCTGAATCATTGCATGTTGGCTGCCTAATACATAGCAGAAGCTACATAGCTACGTGTTGAGTGACTGTAAGCAATCCAAGAAGGTGACTATACTCGCAAATTAAAAAGTGTTGCCTGCTTCCATTCTAAAAGGTTAGTGAATAGCTATGCTAAGGCTTTACCTGCATTATTTCACTACTACCATGAACTCTGCAAAGAACGCATTCACATTCTGAATTACAGTAGCTGTCTAGGAGTAAGTAACAAATTAAAATAAAGTGGCAATATTGAACTCAATGTTGTATAACTGCATTAATTCAACTGTGAACCTAAAAATTTACAGCCTCATTTGAAAGAGATGTATCTTTGCTCTGGAAATTATTGACTATGTTAAAGCTGTAATGAAATGCTTCTTCTAATCATGTGGTTATTAAATACAAATAATAAAGTGGCAACTTTTGTGCTATCAACTCACTAGGATTCTCATTAGTGTGCTATTCTGTGGACCTTGAAGCACCTCCCTATTCTCTTTCCTTGTTCCCATCAGTACTCCTTTCTCCAGTATATGGCTGTACCATACCACTCCATTCTATCCCACTTCATTTACAGATCTCAGTTCATGGAAAATATCTGAGGCTTATCAATAGGAAAAGTTGGTTCCCAGTGAGGTGTGACTGCAAAGGAGTTTGAATAAGTGTATAGATTACAAGTTCATCAAGGGAGGTATCGCTAGAAGTCTCTTCAGTGTACAAGGCCTCAAAAATTATAGAAATTTGACTCTGGTTCAACCAGTTTATAACAGCTATCACTTTGAGACCTGCTTTATATTTGAACTCTGAAGAGAATGGCCTTGGTCAAAGATGGGAACAAAAGCCCTGAGCTACAGGAAAGAACCATTGCTATTACCTAGTACCTTCCTTTGTTCTCAACCCTTAAAGGCCTTAGCCAGCTTCTTTCAGCTTAGGGACATGTCTTCCTTTTTTTCATGGCTTCTTAAGTGTAAAGTGAACAGTATAGTTTTAAAAAGGTTAAGCCATTCAGTGTTGCTGTCCCATTTACTAGAATTGTATCACAGCACAGATGGAATGCTGACAGAAGTCTGGTAATCTCTATCAAAGGGAAAGTTTCTGTTTTCTCCAATGGCATCTGTCAACTGTTCTTGTCAATAGTAACATGGATGTAGGACATAAGAACTGGAGAGAATGTTATTGCTTTAAAAAAATTTATTGTTTTTGTAATTTCATTACAAGTTTTTAATCAAATTTAGAATCCCTCCCCATCCATGCCCTCCCACTCCACCACTGGTCCTCACGTATTCTGCCATACACGTTAACTTGAGGACTAGGGTGAAAGAAGGGTTTTGCTGTGTTTCTTTCTTTTTGCCCTTCCAACCTAGGTTCTTTTACCCAATCCAGGTGACTTTACACAGTGGTTACTGGTGCTGTGTGGTTAATTCCTCAGAGAATCAAAAGCATCCAAAAAGAATTTGTCACTCAAGTAATAAAAAACAAAGCTTATTTCTTTTAAATCAGGAACTTGAGGACAATTTAGCCATGTAAGCCAAACCTTCAGGAGTGATTCTGATTGACCAGTTATCATTTGAAAGAATTTGTTTATACCCTTTGGAGGGACACATACTTCCTAAGTTAGACATAGTCTCCACTACTCCATAAGATATAATGCTTGCTATTAATTTTTAGCTGAATTAATTTCTGTGTTGATTTTTGGTATTTCTTCTTGTCTGCTGGGTTTAGGTTTTGTTTGCTGTTGTTTTTCAAGTGTGTTGAGTTGCAACATTAAGTCATTTATTTGTGTTCTTTCCGATTTTTTGATGTTGGCACTTAGAGCTATAAACTTCTAAGGACCGCTTTCAGTGTGTCCCAGAGGTTTTGTTGTGTTGTATTGTCCTTTTCATTTAGTTCCAGGAATACTTTTATTTCTTTCTTAATTTCTCTTTTGACCCATTCATCATTCAGGAGTGTGTTGTTTAATCTCCAAGCGTTCATGTGGTGATTTGGGCTTCTTCGGGTGTTGATTGTAGCCTTTGTTACATTGTGGTCTGATAGAATGCATGGAATTATTTCAATCTTTTTGTATTTGTTGAGGTTTGTTTTGTGCCCCAGTATATGGTCGATTTTGGAGAAGGTTCCATGAGGTGCTGAGTAGAAAGTATGTCCTTTGGTGCTTGAGTGGAATACTCGGTAGATGTCTGTTAAGTCCATTTGATATATGGTATTAATTCAGATGTCTCTCTGTTAACTCTCCACCCTGTTAACCTATCTAATGGAGACCGTGGGGTACTGAAGTCCCCTACTATTAATGAGTTGGGATTAATCTGGGTCTTAAAGTCCTGTAGTATTGTTTTTATGAAGTTGGGTGCACCAGAGTTTGGTGAATATATGTTCATGATTGTAATATCTTCTTGATTTTTGTTCCTTTGATCAGAATTAAGAGGCCCTCTTTATCTCTTCTGATTAAAGTCTATTTTGTCAGATATTAGAATTTCTATGCCTGTTTTTGTGTTATTACTGTTTGCTCAGTATATTTTTTTCCATCCTTTCACTTTGAGATACTGTCTGTCCTTGAAAGTGAGATGAGTTTCTTGCAGACAACAAAAAGATGGGTTTTGTTTCTTAATCCATTCACCTAGTCTATGTCTTTTGACTGGGGAGTTCAGTCCATTAATATTTAAAGATATTAATAAAAGATGTGTATTGAATCCTGTCGTTTTCATTTCTGTTCATTCGTGATATAGCTGTCCTTTTTCAGTTATATCTTCACTGAATTTCTTTCCAGAACCCCTTGTACGTATAGTCTTTCCTTTCTTCAGCTCTTTGTATTGCTTCAAGAACTCTCTGAAGGGCTGGTTTTGTGGACACGAATTCCTTCAGCCTATTTGTGTCATGGAAGATTTTTCTTTCCCCTTTGACTATAATAGACATTTTG
>NW_008327468.1:561661-564316 GCF_000622305.1 Nannospalax galili
GTTATTTTTTCTCTGTGATTTTGACATGTGAATTTCTTTTGTTGTTTCTGATTCTTGTGTGAGACTCAAGCCTTCAAGTTTAGGTCTGCTTCTTTTTGTGAACTTTATGTGTCTTTGTGGTTTAATTTTGGGCATGAAAAGCTGGTTCCTCTAAGATTCCAGTTCTCTCTTTTGATTTTGTATTGGAGTGGCCAGATTACTTTTGTCTTCAGTAGTTCCCACAGAGGCCCAAGTCAGATGAGGATCAGATGCTCTCGGGATTTCTCCTGTCTGGATCCCTCCAGGAAAGTTTTTGGCCTCAGGAATTTGGGGGTTGGACTGGCCTGGAAGCCGGGCCCTGGAAAGATGCTGGTCTAGGGCAGCTGGTGGCCGTGCCGCCCAGAGATACAAAGGAAGATGGGGTTGGGAAGTGGCCCCAAGGGCTCCTGGGTACTGCACTGAGGAGCTGGGTTGGTCTGGATGCAAAGGATCAGGAAGAGGAAAGGTCAGCCCTGGCGTCCAGGAAAGAGGGCGGTGGGTCCTGCCGGCCCAGGGAAGTAGAGGGAGGTGAGGGTGCGGCCAGTCCCAGAGTACTCCTGGGGACACGAGAAGGAACTGAGTTGGTCTGGATGCAAAGGATCAGGAAGTAGTGGTTGTTCCCCAGGTGTCTGGTGTGCCGAGAGGTAATGGGACAGGAACCAGGCTTGGAGGAGACACTGGTGGGGGAGATGGGAGGGTGAATGAAGCTGGGGGAGTCAAGGTGCAGAGGGAGTAATCAGAGGGAGGCTTGCGGGTCAGAGAGAGGCCTGAGTCATGCAGGCCCAGGGAAGCAGAGAGCTAGGACCACCTTTTGTAGTGCCTCATTAGGAACTGTCTCTGAAGTTGCCTCATCCGTGGTCACACCTCCTTCCAGAGAGTGACTGATGGAGGGAAATAGAGTCCAGATCTCCTTGCCTTGATAGAGGACATTTCTGAACAGCTTTTTCAGTTAACCATTAGGATATCCTGAGTCCTGAGTTGCAATTGGATTGTAGGCTGACTACTCAATTCTGCCTTCCTCACCACTTATGTGTATTTCTTGAATCATGTCTCAAATAAACTTTCTTCTTTGACTCTGCATCTCAGTCTGTTCCCAGGAAACTTAGTATAGACAAGGAGTGAACCAAGATATAAAGGCTGACTTCCTCTGCCATGCCAACAGGTGATAATAGAAAGAGTACCAGCAAGGAAATGCATTAATCACACAGTGCTGCCATGAAGAAAATCTCGAGAAGCCATTTAGCACACCACCTTTCCCCAGATGGAGAGACTGAGGCAGAGAACCCAAGTGATCTGCACAAAGCTAAGTAGGTAAGAAACTCTGGCTTAGAATACAGTTGTGTGGCTAAGTCAGGTCAACTAGAGCATTATAGCATTTAATCTGTTCCCAGGAAACCTTAATGATGTGAAGGTCAAACTCAGTGTTGACAATCTGGAGTCTCAATGCCAAATATTTTTTAAAGCCCATCCTCTCCAGACAATGCCTTATTGTGATCTCTGGCTATGAGAAGTCATTGGAACCTTCTGAAAAGCACTGTGAACCAAACAGAGAAAGTCCATTTGAATCAAGGGTGGTAGCATATTTTATTAACAACAAAAATCAGTACCAAATAGAGAAAAATCTTACTTCAGTGGTCAATCACATACATGTATATTATTCCACATGGAGCACTGGGGCCAACTCTGGACATGGAACATTAGGCACCAAGTTCACAATCATCAAACAAAACAGTTCACAGTCTTTCAGTAAAGTTTTATTTTTCCTCCATCGAGTATGAGACCATTTTTAATAGCTGTGACAAAAAGATGTACTTTTAAAAATCTCTCATCCTAACTATGGAGAAAGAACAACTGACATCCAAAAATGTGAAGGGTTGTCTTAATAGGGCAAGCTTTATCAATTTCTTAAAATGACTTTTGTTTTTCTGGTTCAGAGAAAAGACCTCTGATATCTTTGTGGTGGAAAACCACATGTGGTACATTTCTCAGCTCCAATTACACATCTAAGCACATGTATCTTGGCATTCAGTTTGATATCCACACTGTAGCTTAAAAGAATTGATATCATTAGGATGAATTAATTGGTAGTCTACTAAGTGGGAGAAGGGAGTAAACTGCAAATTTGGGAGGTCTTCAACATTTGATAGTTCAATGTTAAAAATCTGGTTACAGTTTGAACACTTGCAAGTCTGGCTGCTTAAATCATTTACCAAGATGTGTCATGACTGAGTTAATCAGTAAGTGAATAGAAACAGTTCTAAGAGATTAGGGATGAGAACTTTCACCGTAGTTTGATATAACATGGGGCAACTCCTTATGTACTGCAGCATATCCAAGAGATCACTGAATCTTTTAAGTTAGTTCAAATGTGTTTTCATTGCAAGATAAAGACTGACAGGAAAATCCAGCTCTTTGCTTTAGGATGGACAAAACTCTAGAAGCTCTTGAGTTCTCACATCAAGGTCCAGAGATATGTTTGTTTTTAGCATAAACTCATATGGTAAAGCCTAGGTTGGCTGACATGCACTAGTAATCTTTTAATTTCTCCTAAATAAAAACATGTTTACTTTTTAAAAAAGAAAAATGCTTTGTGTTTGAAATCTTTGGCAAGTTTTTTTTTTTTTTTTTTTTTTTTTT
>NW_008327469.1:0-439 GCF_000622305.1 Nannospalax galili
AGAACTATCCTCACTTTCTCATTCAGGAGTTTCACTTAGTGCTTTTAGTGGTTTTTTTTCCTTCTTCTTCTTGCAATTTATTTGCTAAAGAAACCAGATCCTTTGCCTAATGTGGCCCAGAATCTGAATTTGGTTGGTTGTGTGCTGGTTCTGTTGTCTAGCCTGAGCCTCAATCTAGGGTATTTCCTATACATTGGATCTGAGCCAGATACAGCGTCTCAGGCTTGTAGTCTTGAGGAAGGAGGATGGGAAGTTTGAGGCCTGGCTGGGTTACATCGTGAGAGCTTCAGAGAAAAGGAGAAAGGGGAAGGAAGTCAGGACAGGGGGAGGGGGGACACGACACACGACGAGAGAAAATCGGCTCTGGCAGCAAATTCTGAGCAACCCACCTCCAGCAGATCACACCCCTCTGTAAATCAAAGACCTGAGACCCCTCAAG
>NW_008327470.1:0-5475 GCF_000622305.1 Nannospalax galili
AAACATGGAGTCTGAGAAGAACAAGAATACAAGAAAAAATGTCTACATGAATGTTCTGAGTTAAAAAATAGATTTGTCCATCATGGAATTCTATGACTCGCTTGAATGCAGAAAGAAGAGATAAATTTCCTGGGAAAAGTGTTCACCAAGTACCAAGAATATTTTTTACTGGAGGTGTTGATCTAGGTGGTTTGAGTGCTGGTATGCTGATGGCTAAGGATGGAAGGAAACTGTATGTGGGCACCTTGGTGGGTGGAACCCTCCTTGGCTGCCTGTGCATTGCTATTGAAGCAAAATCCAGTGAGTGTCCCCTGCCACTGCCATTGCATATGGTATCACATTGTTACCCGAATTAAGATGTTTTTTAAAGCCTTGTTGATTGAACATGAGATAAAAGAATTTCTTTTTTTCACTTTTTAAAAAATTTATTTTATTTTTAGCCGTGTATATGTATATGTATGTCCTTGGCTGCCTGTGCATTGCTATTGAAGCAAAATCCAGTGAGTGTCCCCTGCCACTGCCATTGCATATGGTATCACATTGTTACCCGAATTAAGATGTTTTTTAAAGCCTTGTTGATTGAACATGAGATAAAAGAATTTCTTTTTTTCACTTTTTAAAAAATTTATTTTATTTTTAGCCGTGTATATGTATATGTATGTGTATATGTATATGTATATGTATATGTATGTGTGTGTATCTGTTATAAGTGCACTAGTACTGGAACCCATTGAGACCAGAGCTGTTGGATCCTCTGGAGCTATAATTACAACCATTTGACATATGTGGTAGAAGTTGAACTCAGGTACTCTGGAAGAGCAGTATATGCTCTTAACATGTGAGCCACCTCTCTAGCCCTAAAATACAATTTCTGACTAAAGCCAAAATGCACTTTGTGTAACTTCTGTTCTATGCAAAAGAATAGCATATGAAATGTCAGGATCCAGCTTTGGTGAGTCAGTGCCCTAGTTGGACCTTTGGTGATAGATAGACCTGTGAGTCACCTGTGATACAAACTTCTTCAAGTTAAGGTTCCAGACTCCAGCCTGCCTCAGAAGGAGCTGGGGAAGGAAACTCAGAATAGGACGAACCACACATTACCCCAAAAATAAATGTCAGAAGAGCTTCGGAATTCATGAAAATTGAAAGGTACTGGGAAAGCAGGAAAGGAGGATGAGTGATACAGGGAAGGGAGCAGTACCATCAACAGTGCATGTGCCTTGTCAGGAGGGGACTCAGAATGCCAGGCAGTCCTTCTCAGGTCAGTCCTATGGCCTGCAAGAACAGTTGTAGAATTTGGCAGCACAGTGATTCCTCTAGCACTTAGCTTGGCATTTGGGAGGAATTCCATTTCGTCAGGCTGTATGACTCACAGGGAAGTGACTGGGCACCATTTTCAGAGAGACTCTATTATTAAACCTGAGCCACCTTCTTGGAAAACCCACAGATCAGGGAGCCTCAATTCTGACTTTCACACCCCTAGATGTTGGTTAGATCTAAAAAGGCATCAGTTATTGCTCCTCAAAAGTGCATGGGTGTGGAGCCGTCCACTGGAGTGTGGGAAATTACCAGTGGCCACATCGTCAAAAACGTATGATTCTCCCTTGTTCAAGTTGGTGGTATTTAAAGAAGGGAATTTAAAGAGTTTGGGAATTTAAAGAGGGAAATGAGGGGTAGATACGACCATAGTTCATTGTGTACATATATGAAATTCTCCACAAAAGAGAGGGGGCTTCTCAGTGGCCAGGGACATATTCACTAAGAACAACTGTCGTCTCGTAGCTCTGATCCTCTAAGGCCAGTGGCCAGATGAAGTTCTGAAGACATCTATCTGTGTTCTTCCCTGCTTTAGAGCTCAAGTGTTCTGAAACTCCAGGGTGTGTTCATGTTAGGCACAGCTTCAGTCTTCAATGAGAGTGATTAATACACGTGTACTACCTTAAAACTCAGAAGCTAGCTCCTCTGTCTGGACCGACAGCCATGCTAGAGATACATCCCAAACTCTCAATGCATTTGGGACACACACAACTAAAACACCACCAACCAAGAGGATATGATATGGGAAGTCTATAGTGAGAGAACCTTCAATGCTGTGTCATTCGAAGAGGGGGAGAATGGACAAGTGAAAACATTTGTAGTGGAGGTCAGCCAGGCGTTCAACACAGACTCAGCCACAGCAAAAACACAGCACAGGTAACAGTTTATAACATCAACAAATCACCCATTTCCTGTTCATGTAACTGACAGTCTCCAATTTTAGAGCATCAAAGGGTTGTTCCAATACCTCATTTTAAACTATTTGTTTTCCCTTCTCCCTGTCACTCATTAAAAAAAAATACACTTAATGGAATTTCACTTCATTCTTTTTTTTTTCCTTTTTTCATATGCGTGTACATGTTCTTATGTGTGCCTTTATGTACATGTGAGTGAAGGTATGCATATATATGTAGGCCAGAGCTCAACCTCAGTTATCTTCCTCTGGCTTACCAACTTTATTTTTTATCTATTTATTTATTTCTCTATTACTTTTCTCTGTTTTTGAGACAGGGTCCAACCTGGCTGGGAGCTTGCTATGAAGATTATCCCAGGTCTGCCCGAATCTCTCAGGAACGTGGCTCCTCTATCTGTCTCCTGATTTGGGGCATTAAAAGCATTCACACCAATGCCTGGCTACATTTTTATTTTTTTTTAATTTGTGCTTTATGTCTATGTATGTTTTCTGCATGTTTGTAATTGCACCACATGTGTGCAGTGTCTGCCTAATCCAGAAGTCATGAGAAGTCCTGGAACTGGAGTTGTGGACAATTGTTAGCTGCCATGTGGGAACTGGGAAATGAATCCAGTTTCTCTGCAAGAGGACCTATTGGCACCCTTCTGCACCACACTTGCCAGATTCCATGCATTCTGTCATATATTTTAATTAAGGCCTACTGAGTCATTTGTGTATTCACAAACATCATTCACAAACAGCTTAAGTATCAGGTTTCAGATTAAGATCTTTGAGTCATCTGGAGTTGATTCTTGAGCACAGTGGTAGGTAAGGGTCCAATTTCCTTATTTGGCACACAGAGATCAGTTTTTGCCAGCACTATTTGTTGAAGATGCTTTTTTGTCCAGTGTGTGTTCTTGGCACCTTTGTCAAATATCAAATGTTTGCAATTTCAGGTACTTAGGTTTTAACCTTCTAATTTATCTCTGTTTTGTACAAATACCATGATGTTTTATGACTGCCGCTCTGTAATATAGTTTGAGAACTGGTTCCTCAAGATTGCTAGCTTTCTGGGGTCTTTTGTGATTCCATATGAATTTTAGGATGTTTTTCTTCTGGATCTGGGAATAATGTCATGGAGAGTTTGCAATTTCAGGTACTTAGGTTTTAACCTTCTAATTTATCTCTGTTTTGTACAAATACCATGATGTTTTATGACTGCCGCTCTGTAATATAGTTTGAGAACTGGTTCCTCAAGATTGCTAGCTTTCTGGGGTCTTTTGTGATTCCATATGAATTTTAGGATGTTTTTCTTCTGGATCTGGGAATAATGTCATGGAGATTTTTATTGGCATTTCATTAAATCAATAGATTGTTTATGGTAAGATGGTCATTTCTTCAACCTTCATTCTACCTCTCAGTGAACACATGAGGTCTTCCCATCTACTTTTTTTTAGATAGAGTCTTTCACTGAACCTGTAGTTTACCAGTTGCAGATTTTGACACACACCAAACCCTAGGTATCTTCCTCTTACTTTTGCTCTAATGTCTGGATTACAAGCTTAATCCCTGCTCTGTGATCTCCATGTATGGTGATGGAATCTGGTACCAGGACCTCATGTCATCAAGTCTGTCTCTCCACATGGTAATGTAATCTGGTAATGGGTCCTCATGCCTTCAAGGAAGGCATATTACAGATTTTCTTGTCTGTCCAGCACCAATTAATGGTATTTTTAAGTGTTTAATGTTTTATCATTCAGATCATTTTGTTTTAGTGATAATCCATTTTCTATCAAAGTGTCATTCCTGTCACATACTCCCATGTGTGTACCTTCCCCCCTAAATTTCCGAGTCCTTTGATTTTACCTTAGTTTATATTCTTATGTTCCATATTTTATTCCCCCCTCCTCTTTACATTAATCACATTTTGTTTTTGAAGTTAGCTATGTTATTGACAAACTTTTTGGCTTTTCTGTTTTTTCACTTTCTTAAACTTCTCTAATTTCTTTTCAGTTCTCATTTGTTTCTATTCGTATTCTTTTCTTTCTTGTCTGATCAACCTTGCCTCTTCTCTTCTTCTCTTTCCATGTCTTTATCTCATTGGCTCCACAATTACTCTAAATACTATTTGACTTCATAGCACATCCTACTACAGGAAAATTTCATCATGTTCCAGAGAATTCCCTGTTCCAATCATACACTAATTCACAATGTAGTATTGCTTAACAAAAGTATCAAAATATAGATAAATAAAATATTTATGACAGCTTATGACTGCCATTGGGATGTTTTAAAAAGTCCATTACTTTAGTGTTTTCATCATAATAATTGATCACACACTCTAGCGCACGGGTACACACTCAAAGTGTATATGAACAGTGCTAAATGAAATTGTTATTTTGTTTTTATTGAATTTTTTTGTATTTCATACAGAACATCCCAAACAATCTTTTTTTCTCTCTCTTTTTTTTTTGGTCTTTTTGAGACAGGGTTTCCCTGTAGCCCTAGCTGTCCTGGAAGTCACTATGTCGACCAGGCTGGGCTTAAACTCACAGAGATCGGCCTACCTCTGCCTCTGCCTCTAGAGTGCTGGGATTAAAGGCATATGCCACCACGCCCAGCATTATCTCAAACAATCGTAATCATCTTTATACCCCTGTCCCCACCAGCAACCTCCCATACCCCCCCCGGCTGGAACCCATATAGTCTCTCATCTGTGTTAAATCACACTGTGTCAAGTCAGTATCCCTAGACATTCCCCAGTGGAAGTCCATCCACTGAGGTCTAGTCAGGCTATCTAGAGTCCTTTGTTTTAGGAAGATCAGCTTTTCCTCACCTAGCAACAATCAGTTGCCAATATTTCTCCAGCTAAGATTGGGGCCTGCTGTTAATTTTCCCAGTTCTATGCTGGGGTTTTGTCTGCCTGAGTTTGCATGGGACTTCTGTGTGCTGACACCATTGCCATAGAATCATATGAGCAGGTTCCCAGGAGCTTGTAGGATTCTGTTTCCATATGATCATGCACCTTCTTCCCGGCTCTTACAAACTTTCTGACCTCTCTTCTGAGATGGTCCCTGAGCCCTGGGTGGGTGTAGTTTAATAATGGAGTCTTGTCCAAAGACCAGCATTCAGCAGACTCTTGCTCGCCACACTTTGGCTATTTGGGACCTTTTGTGTTCCCAGCCCTCTACTGCGTGAGGGAGCTTCATTAATGAAAACTGAGAGATTCATTAGGGTCCTCTTCTTTACCCTTCTATGTTCCATGA
>NW_008327470.1:5629-8582 GCF_000622305.1 Nannospalax galili
TAGGGTCATATGATAGGGTATTTTTAGTTTTTTAAGAGTTCTCCACACTTTTCCATAGAGGCTGCCCGAGTTTGAAATCCCACCAGCATTACAATCCTTAACAATTATGCACCAAGTTCTGGTGCACCCAAATTCATAAAAACAACACTGCAGGACTTTAAGACACAGATTAACCGCAAGTCAGTAATAGTAGGGGATTTCAATACCCCACAATCTCCATTAGACAGGTCAACTGGACAAAGAATAAACACAGAGATATCTGAATTAAATGACGCCATACATCATATGGACCTAACAGACATCTTTCGATTATTCCACGCAAACACCAAAGAATATACCTTCTACACAGAACCTCATGGAACTTTGTCAAAAATTTACTACATACTGGGCCACAAAACAAACCTTAACAAATACAAAAATGTTGAAGTAATTCCATGCATTCTATCTGATCACAAAGCAGTAAAGGTCAAAATCAGCACTGGAGGAAGCCCTAGTTACTACATGAATTCATGGAAATTGAACAACACACTCCTAAACAATGAGTGGGTCAAAGGAGAAATCAAGGAAGAAATAAAAGAATTCCTGGAGTTCAATGAAAAGGACAATACAACACAATACAACCTATTAGAAAGAGCCCAAATAAATGACTTATCAATGCAAATCAAGGCACCAGAAAGGCGAGAATAAATGAAACACAAACCCAGTAGATGTTAAGAAATAACAAAAGTCAGAGCAGAAATTAATGAAATAGAAAAAAGAAAACAATACAAAGAATCAATGAATCTAAGAGCTGGTTCTTTGAAGAAATAAACATGATAGACACTTATCTCAGTTAACCAAAAGAAAGAAAAAGCAAATCCAAATCAACAAAATAAGAGATGAAAGGGAAACATCACAGCAGTGACCCAAAAGTTCCAGACCATAATAAAGGAATATTTGAAAAGCCCATACGCTATTAATCTGAATGTCTAAAAGAAATGGATGGATATCTGACATCATGGGACCCTCCAAAGTTAAGCCAAGAAGAGCTCAACATTTTAAACAGACCCATAATATATAAGGAAATTGAAACAGTAATACAAAGCCTCCAAACTAAAAAAAAACCCAGGCCCAGATAGATTCACAGCAGAATCCTACCAGACATTTAAAGAAGACCTCCAACCAATACTACTTAAATTATTCAAAATGATAGAAACAGAGGGAGAACTCCGAAATTCCTTGCATGAATCCAGCATCACTCTAACACCTAAACTGGGTAAAAACAGAACCAAAAAGAAAACTATAGACCCATATCCTTAATGAACACAGATGCAATAATTCTCAACAAAATACTTGCAAACTGAATACAGACCCACGTCAAAAAGATCATTCACCATGATCAAGTAGGTTTTATCTCAGAGATGCATTGATGGTTCAATATATTCAAGTCAATCAACATCATTAATCATATAAATGGACTCAAAGACAACAACCACATTGTCATCTCAATAGATGCACAAAAGGCATTTGACAAAATTCAGCATGTATGTATATTTGAAGTCCTAGAAGGAACCGGATTGGGGGGAACATACACAAACATAGTTATAGCCATATATAACAAACCAACAGCAAACATCATTCTAAATGGAGAAAAACTGGAACCATTCCCATTACCAGACAAGGATGTCCACTTTCTCCACTGCTTTTCAACACACTGCTTGTATCTCTTACTAGAGCAATAATACAAGAGAAGGAAATTAAAGGAGTACTACTTGAAAAAGAAAAGGTCAAACTATCAATCTTTGCAGATTATATGATATTATACCTAATAGATACCAAAAGTTCCACCAGAAAACTCCTAGAATAAGCAAATGGAGAAAAGAATACAAGGAAATGCTCCCATTTGCAATTGCTCCAAAAATTAAAATATCTTGGAATAAATCTCACCAAAGACACTAAAGATCTCTACAATGAAAATTTTAAATCATTAAGAAAGAGATAAAGGAAGACACTAGGAGACAGAAATACCCACCATGCTCAAATGTTCATGGATTGGAAGAATTAATATTGTTAAAATGACCATCCTACCAAAAGCAATATAGAGATTCAGTGCAATCCCAATCCAAATTCCCATGACATACTTCACAAAATTAGAAAAAATCCATCCTTAAATTCATATGGAGGCACAAAAGACCCCCGGATAGCCAAAGCAACCCTGAGCACAGAGAGCAGTGCTGGGAGCATTAGTATAACAGATATCAAAATATACTACAGAGCTGTAGTCATCAAAACAGCATGTTACTACTGGTGAAAAAACAGACACATAGATCAATGGAACATCATTGAAGATCCAAACCTGAGCACACACAGTTTCAGCCACCTGATATTTGACAAAGGTGCCAAGAACACACAATGGAGGAAAGACAGCATCTTCAACAAATGGTGCTGGAAAAACTGGATCTCCACCTGTAGAAAAATGAAACTAGATACTTATCTTTTGCCTTGCAGAAAAGTCAACTCCTAATGGATGAAAGACCTCAATGTGAGACTTGAAACCCTGAAACTATTAGAAGAAAGTATTGGCAGGAACTTACAGGCTATAGGTGTAGGAAAGGATTTGCTAAATCAGACAGAAGCTTCTCAGGAATTAAGGTCAGCAATCAATAAGTGGGACCTTATTAAACTAAAAAGCTTCTGTACAGCAAAAGAAACAATCAAAGAAGTGAAGAGAAAACTCACAGAATGGGAAAAATCTTCACCAGTGACACATCTAACAGAGGTTTAACATGCAGAATATATAAAGAACTAAAAAACAAAGAATCTAGAAACCAAATGACCCAATTAAAAGATGGGCTAAAGATGTAAACAGTTCTCAAAGGAAGAAATAAAGATGGCAAAGACATCTCAAAAAGTGTTCAATATCATTAGTAATTAGGGAAATGCAAATTAAAACTACCCTAAGGTATCACCTTAC
>NW_008327470.1:8613-9061 GCF_000622305.1 Nannospalax galili
AATTTCATTCTTTGATGTTTCTTTGCTGCTGAATAGAACTCCATTGTGTAAATATGCCACATTTTTGTTAACCGCTCATCAGTTGAAGGGCACTTAGGTTGCTTCCATCTCTTAGCTATTCTGAAAAGAGGAGCAACAAACATGGTTGTACAGTGTCTCTACAATAGGATGAGTCCTTTGGGTATATGCCAAGGAGTGGTATGACCAAGTCATATGGTAGGTTCATTTTCACTTTTTAAGAGTTCTCCACACTGTTTTTCATAGCGTTGCACAAGTTTACACTCCCACCAGCAGTGAATGAGTATTTCCCTTTCCCTATATCCTTTCCAGCATTTCTTATCATTTATTCTCTTGATCTTACCCAGTTTGACTGGGGTAAGATGAATTCTTAAAGTGGTTTTAATTTGCATTTCCCTGATTATTAGTGATGTTGAACATCTTTTAAGAT
>NW_008327470.1:11276-12926 GCF_000622305.1 Nannospalax galili
TGGATCCTTAAATTTACAAACAATTATCCCAGTCACCACCCATCAAAGTAGCTTCTTTTTCAACAAAGATTATTACAGAGTTACACCACTGGTCACACACAGAGATTCTCTCTGAATTTCCCAAGCTTAAGTGGCACATTTAGGATGCAACTTCTACATTCAAGACTCACGGAACAAAGAACAACGGATGAAGAGAACACTAATACATCTTTCGGTTCTCATCAATGAAGTTCCCTCATGCAACAGAGGGCCAGGAACACAAAAGGCTACAAATGGCCAAAACATAGAGAATAAGAGTTGGCAGAGTGTTTGGGTCCTTGAACAGGTCTCCTATATTGAGGTTCACCTACCCAGTGCTCAGGGACCATTTCAGAAGAGGGGGCAGGAAGATTGTAAGAGCCAGGGAGGAGGTTCAGGACCATATGGAAATAGCCCTACAGGTGCCTGGGACCCTTCTCATACAAATCTATAGCAATGATGTCAGCATACAAGAGTCCCATGCAAACTTAGGCAGCCAAAAACCAAGCCTAGAACTGGGATAATGAAAAGCAGATCCCAATCTTGCCTGAAGAAATATTGGCAACTGATTGCTGCTAGGTGATGAAGAGCTATCTTCCTAAACCAAGGAACTTTACATAGACTGACTAGACCTCAGTGGAAGGACTTGCACTGGGGAATGTCCAGGGATGCTGACTTGACACAGTGGGCCTTAACATGGATGACAGACTGTGTGGGTTCTAGTGGGGAAGCTATGGGAATGTGCCAGCAGAAATGGGGTTACAAAAGTGATTAAGAATGTTTGACATATTATGTATACAATACACAAAAATTTAATTAAAACAAAAGATGTCAGTAAGAGTCATTTAAATACTATATCTACTATTGTAGAATATTAGTAATAAGCTCCCTTAGTATTATGCCCTGTGAACTATTTAGTCACTTGTTCCTTGACCTCATCTCAATGTTGAGTATGGTAGAGTATTAGTAATGAGCTCCCTTAGTATTATGCCCTGTGAACTATTTAGTCACTTGTTCCTTGACCTCATCTCAATGTTGAGTATGGGCGCCATCCTATTAAGCACACTTCAAATCCAATCAGAAAATGATTGATTAGTCCCATAATAATCATGCTACTGTTGCACCAATGGGCACATCTTGCCAGGCTGATTGTTGTAGCTCACGAGATTCGCAACTGGGTAAGGCTGATGATTAATTTTCTTTCCAGGTATATATATAACACATTTCAAGAGTGTGAAAAATAGCCAGTAGAAGATTTGAAATCATCACTAACTTGATTTCTCTTTTTTTGTTCTTTAATTTTTATATGTAGTATCTGAAGCAATAGAAGCTTAGCATTAAGATCTGGTGGGCAACCAAGTGCAAAGGTAAAGGCCAATATTGTTTGATAGTCTATGTGACGTCTATTCAACAACTTATAAAGGAGTCCATTCTTCACATTGAGATTTTACTTTGTCAGCCTTACGGTGTCTTGTAGGAAAATGTCCCTGACTACAAGGTAAGTCTTTTTAATGTTTTTTTTAATGTATATGCATGTACTTTAAGATGCATTTTAAGTGTTAGATTTCCATGAATTTTTTTAAGTCCTTCAATTTGGGTTATCCCTTCCTATACTGCCACTCTGCCCTGCCG
>NW_008327471.1:0-442 GCF_000622305.1 Nannospalax galili
TTTCCATGTGCTCTTTCTCTGATTGCTTGTTATTGGTATATAGAAAGGCTTGGGTTATGTTTTGTAACCTGCCACTTTATGGAACATGTTAATAATTTCTAGGAGTTTTCTGGTGGAATTTTTGGCATCTCTTAGATATAATATCATATCATATGAAAAAGGGGATAATTTGATCTCTTTTTTTCCAATAGTTACTCCTTTAATTTCCTTCTCTTGTCCTATTTCTCTTGCAAGAGTTTCAAGCACTATGTTAAAAAGGAGTGGAGATAGCTGGGCAGCCTTGTCTAAACCTTGTCTGGTTCCTGATTTCAATGGGAATGCTTCCAGTTTTTCTCCATTTAGAATGATGTTGGCTGTGGGTTTGTTATATATGGCTTTGCTTATGTTGAGTTATGTTCCCTTCAGTCCAGTTCCCTCTAGGACTTTGAACATAAATGCATGT
>NW_008327472.1:0-589 GCF_000622305.1 Nannospalax galili
AGCCTTCTGCAAACTTTATTTGTAATTAGAAAGCTTACAACAGCAGCAAAGTATCAGATTATAAATCAAACCATGAATTTGCACAATATTTCTCAGTATACAAATTTTTCAATAATCACACTAAAATGAAAGCACAAAGTTCAATGATTAAACTTTTCTTAACAGAGCCAAGCAATGTCTTCATTGTTTTCTTTATACGCTTGCAGTTTCTGTTTTACCATACAGCCTTTACCAATTTTCCCTTTAATTCTTTGATTTTAATACTTACAGGTGGCATGCATATTTGAGAAAATTATTTTTCTCATGGGAACGGGAATAACCAACTCTTTTTATTTATTTTATTTATTGTCTAACCAATTTTCCAATTTATCTTTCTCCTCTCTGTTTTGCAATTTCATCCTGAACGGTTTGCATTCTTTGAGTCATATGATTGTTTTCTTCATTTCAATATCCTTTATTATTTTGTTGCCATTTATCTTTAAGGGCTTTTTGAATCGCTTTTAGTCTTTATAAAAGAATTGGCAATCTTTCTTCAGACGTCATGCACCACCAGCTTTTTACTGACATAGCAAATCTTTCTATCCAAGAG
>NW_008327473.1:0-289 GCF_000622305.1 Nannospalax galili
TCTACATACTTATCTGTGACTTACCCTTATCATTAAAAACTCATTTTTTTTGCAAAAGTCATTTAAATTTCAGAACTCTAAAATCTATGACATTTTCACCCAGGTTTGAAATCATACTTTTCAGATAACTCGTGCAGACCAAGATGCTTCTTATGTTACAGGATGGGGTGGTGATGAAGCATGGGCAACACTAACAAAGGACTCCAAAAGTGAGAATGATGGGCACAGATGGTGCAGACATGTAGGGCCACATCTGAAGTAAAGGTGGTTCAATAGGGATAGGAATGAA
>NW_008327474.1:0-319 GCF_000622305.1 Nannospalax galili
AAACCCAAACCCTGCAGACAAAAAGAAATAACAAAAATCAGGGCAGAAATCTATGAAAATGAATCAAAGAAAACAATACAAAGAATCAACAATTCCAAGAGCTAGTTCTTTGAAAAGATAAACAAGATTGACAGACCGCTAGCCCAATTAACCAAAAGAAAGAAAGAGCACCTCCAAATCAACAAAATCAGAGATGAAAGGGGAAACATCACAACAGACACCAGAAAGATACAGAACATTATAAGCGAATACTTAAAAAAACCTATAGGCTACCAAATTCAAAAACCTAAAAGAAATGGATGCATATCTAAAGGCATGG
>NW_008327475.1:0-526 GCF_000622305.1 Nannospalax galili
GAGTTTCAAGCACTAAGTTAAAGAGAAGTGGAGATAGTGGACAGCCTTGTCAGGTTCCTAATTTAAATGGGAATGCTTCTAGTTTTTCTCCATTTAGAATGATGTTGGCTATGGGTTTGTTATATATAGCTTTAGTTATGTTGAGGTATGTTCCCTCCAGTCCAATTCCCTCTAGGACTTTGAACATAAATGCATATTTAATTTTGTCAAAGGCCTTCTCTGCATCTATTGAGATGACCATGTGTTCTTGTCTTTGAGCCCATTTACATGATTTACGATGTTGATTGACTTAACGTATATTGAACCATCCCTGCATCTCTGGAATAAAGCCAACTTGATCATGGTGGATGATCTTTTTGATGTGTGTCTGTATGTAGTTTGCAAGCATCTTGTTGAGAATTTTTGCATCTACGTTCATTAAGGATATGGATCTATATTTTTCTTTTTTGGTTGTATCTTTACCTAGCTTTGGTACTAGAGTGGTGCTGGCTTCATAGAAGGAATTTGGAAGTTCTCCCTCCATTTC
>NW_008327476.1:0-326 GCF_000622305.1 Nannospalax galili
GCTAGTGTGACGCCTGGTTAGTGGTCCCAGTAGCTGAGGGTGGGGAGGGAGTGCGAGGAGGGTCTTTGGGAATTTGCCTGACACCTCTCTCTCTCTGAGTTTGCTGGGGCTGGGCCAGAAGTTCACATGCCTGCTCCACACCCAGCTCCAGTCCCGAAAGGCAGCCTATGGGCCAGGTGATGCTGAAAAATCCAGGTCAGGAATTAAGGGCAAACCCCAAGCTATTTCAAGGACAAATCACTTAAGGTGGTTCAGAGAGGGTCACCCCTGTGGGTGGGGTGTGTGTTAGGAGCCACTCTGTGCTCAGGGCCAGTGATGGGTGCTGG
>NW_008327477.1:0-420 GCF_000622305.1 Nannospalax galili
GGATGAAGCTAGAAACAGTCATTCTGAGTGAGGTAACCAGGACTCCGAAAGACAAGCCTAGCATTTCTTCCTCTGATTTGTACATGCTAGGTTTAACTCTTTTGATATGAGTGTTTCATTTCTAATACCCACGGAAGCCAAGAAATTGGTAAGGGGCCGTGGAGTGGGGCTTTCAAGGGTCAGGAGACAGAATGCAGTGATACAAAGGGAGAAATGGAAATAATGTAACATAGAGTTCAGTGGAGTGTAGTGTCGGAGGGCAGGGTAACATAGAAAATAGGAAGAGGTAACCAATCACTTTATGGTTGATTTTAAGGCCAGTTTCACAAGATGGAGGCCATATCTGACACTGTTATCAGGGCCAAGAACCTGTCCTACAGCTGTCCTGCTAAATGAACATACTATCAAACAGACTCCTAA
>NW_008327478.1:0-879 GCF_000622305.1 Nannospalax galili
ACTGTGTAGACCAGGCTGGCCTTGAACTCACAGAGATCCACCTGCCTTTGTTTCCTGAGTGCTGGGATTAAAGACGTGTGCTATCATGCCCGGCTATAATAGACATTTTGTTGTTGTTTTTTGTTTTTTGTCGTTTTGAGACAGGGTCTCCCTGTAGCCCCAGCTGTCCCGGAGCTCACTGTGTAGACCAGGCTGGCCTTGAACTCACAGAGATCCACCTGCCTCTGTTTCCTGAGTGCTGGGATTAAAGATGTGTGCTATCATGCCCGGCTATAATAGACATTTTTGCTGGGTAAAGTATTTGGGGCTTAAATCTGTGGTCATTTCAATTCTGATGGGCTTTCCTTTATATATGACTTCTTGTTTTTCTTTTGCTATTTTGAGTATTCTGTCTTTGTTCTGCACATTTAGTGTTTTTACTAAGATATGCTGTGGGGAATTTCTTTTCTGGTCCTGTCTATTTAGTGTTCTATGTGCTTCCTGTATTTGTCTGGGGATGTCTTTCCTTAATTTTGGGAAATTCCCTTGTACAAGCCTGTTTAAGATTTGGTCAGCACCATTAACCTGAAGTTCTCCTTCCTCTATGCCTATGATACACAGATTTGGTGTTTTCAGGGTATCCCAAATCTCCTGCATAATCCATTCCTGTATTTTTAAAAAGTTTTTCATAGTCTTTGCTTGAACGGTCCAATTCTTCAACTTTATCCTCCGGTATTGATATTTGTTTTCCATGTCATTCATTCTAGCGGTGAGGCTTTCCCCATTGCTTCAAGTTGGCTTATTGAGGTTTTCACTTCCTTCTTCATTTCAGCTGCGTCTTCAATTTTTTTTTTATCACTTTTGTGAATTCATTAAGAAGTTTATCCCTGTCTTCTTTTA
>NW_008327478.1:11591-15067 GCF_000622305.1 Nannospalax galili
GAATCTTAAGGTTACATTTCCATCGCTGCATTTTGAATCAGTGATAGAACTCAGCATATGAAAACTGAAAAAATTCCTCTGTATTCTAATGAGTCTGTCCTAAAATAAAAATTGAGAAATTATTTGGACAGCCATCTCTTTTTCTCTATACTTCCAGTGGAGCACAGTGCTGTGTCAGAAATCTTGTACTTTATAATACATCAAGTATGCGCCTCTTTCTCATACACAGGTCTTGCTGTGTGTACGCCTGTTCTGGTCTCCTGTCTGGAACAAAGCAAAGAGCCCTGGAATGTGAAGAGAAGGGAGGCTGTAGCCAACCAGAACTCAACTCTTAGAAGACATGAGAAGGTGGATAACATAGAGACATTCTGCAAATGTGAAGAATGTGACAAGTCCAAAACCCATGTATCAAATCTTAGAAAGCATAAATATATTCATACTGGAGAGAAACCCTACAGATGTGGAGAATGTGTCAAGTCCTTTAGTCAAATGTCAAATCTTAGAGACCATCAGCGAATTCATACTGGAGAGAAACTCTATAGATGTGAAGAATGTGTCAAGTCCTTTAGTCGAATATCAAGTCTTAGAGCACATCAGCGAGCACATAGTGAAGAGAACCCCTACAGGTGTAAAGAATATGGCAAGTCCTTTAGACATATGTCATATCTTAGAGCACATCAATGAATATATACAGGAGAGAGTCCTTACAAATGTGAAGAATATGACAAGTCCTTTACCAACCCCACAAGTCTTAGAAGTCATAGAAATATTCATACTGGGGAGAAACCCTACAAATGTGAAGAATGTGATATGTCCTTTACTTTGCGCTGCACACTTAAGATTCATTATAGAATACATACTGGAGAAAAACCCTACAGATGTGAAGAATGTGGCAAGTTCTTTAGATACATGTCAGAATTTAGAGCACACCAGAAAACACAACAAATGTGAAGAATGTGACAAGTCCTTTACCAACCCCGCAAGTCTTAGAGGTCATAGAAATATTCATACTGGGGGGAAACCCTACAAATGTAAAGAATGTGACATGTCCTTTACTACATGCTCAAAACTTAAGAGTCATTACAGAATTCATACTGGAGAAAAGCCCTACAGGTGTGAAGAATGTGGCAGGTCCTTTACTGCATGCTCAAAACTTAAGAGTCATTACAGAACTCATACTGGAGAAAAACCCTACAGATGTGAAGAATGTGACAAGTGCTTTACTCTGATGTCAAATCTTAGAATGCATCAGGCAGTGCATGCTGGAGAGAAACCCTACAAATGTGAAGAATGTGACAGGTGCTTTACTCAAATGTCAAATCTTAGAATACATCAGGCAATGCATGCTGGAGAAACACCCTACAAATGTAAAGAATGTGACAAGTGCTTTCCCAGGTCCTCAAATCTTAGGCGTCATGAAAGAATTCATACTGGAGAGAAACCTTACAAATGTGAAGGATGTGACAGGTCCTTTACTCAAAAGTCACATCTTAGATCACATCAGCGAATTCATACTGGAGAGAAACCCTACAAATGTGGAGAATGTGACATGTCCTTTTCTGCACGCTTATTACTTAAAATTCATTACAGAATTCATACTGGAGAAGAACCCTACAGATGTGAAGAATGTGACAAGTGCTTTACCAGGGCCTCATATCTTAGAAATCATAAAAGCATTCATACTGGAGAGAAACCCTACAAATGTGAAGAATGTGGCAGGTCCTTTACTTTGCACTCAACACTTAACAGTCATTACAGAATTCATACTGGAGAAAAACCCTATAGATGTGAAGAATGTGACAAGTCCTTTGCCCAGGCCAGACTTCTTCGAAATCATAAAAGTATTCATACTGGGGAGAAACCCTACAAATGTGAAGAATGTGGTAAGTCCTTTACCCAGGCCATTCATCTTCAAAATCATAAAAGTATTCATACTGGAGAGAAACCCTACAGGTGTGAAGAATGTGACAAGTGCTTTACCAGGGACTCATATCTTAGAAGTCATAAAAATATTCATACTAGAGAGAAACCCTACAAATGTGAAGAATGTGACAAGTGCTTTACTGAAAGGCCAAGTCTTAGACGTCATAGAAATATTCATACTGGGTGGAGAGAAAAATGTGAAGAATGTGACAAGTGCTTTACTCGAATGTTTAGTCTTAGAATACATCAGTCAGTGCATTCTGGAGAGAAACCCTACAAATGTGAAAAATGTGACAAGTGCTTTACTCGAATGTCAACTGTTAGAATACATCAAGCAGTCCATTCTGGAGAGAAACCCTACAAATGTAAAGAATGTGATAAGTGCTTTATCCATTCCTCAAATCTTAGACGTCATAACAAAATTCATACTAAAGAGAAACCCTACAAATGTGAAGAATGTGAAAGGTCCTTTACTGCACGCTTAACACTAAAGAATCATTACAGACTTCATACTGGAAAAAAACTTTACAAATATGTAGACTGCGACAAGTCCTTTAACCAGCCCTCACATCTTAGAGGTCATGAAAGTATTCATAATGGAGAGAAACCCTACAGATGTGAAGAATGTGGCAGATCCTTTACTGCACGCTCATCACTTAAGACTCATTACAGAATTCATACTGGAGAAAAACCCTACAAGTGTGAAACATGTGACAAGGCCTTTACTTCTCTGTCTCATTTAAGGTTTCATCAGAGAATTCATACTGGAGAGAAACCCTACCAATGAAAAGGAGTGAGTCCTTTCCTCATGCATCAGCTCTTAGAGATTTCAACTCTTATAGAACATCATAGAATGCATAATAAAGGGAGACACTTCCAATATAAGTGATTTGGAAATTCCTTTAACCATATATCAAATGGTAAAGTTACCAAAAATTTATACTGCATCGTATAAATTTGGTTTATAAATTTGTTTTTTCTTTTGGTCTTTTTGACACAGGGTCTCCCTGTAGCCCCAGCTGTCCTGGAACTCAGTATGTAGACCAGGCTGGCCTTGAGGTTTATAAATTTTATAAACCAAAAATTTATACAGTTTACAATTGCACAGAATGTGGAAATCCTGTCCTCTGGACTCAACACTTAGTAAATGAAACAGAATCCATACTAAAGGGATATGTTTCAAAGTAAGTAGAATGTTGAAACATATTTATGTATTACAGTACTTCACAGTATACTAAAAAAAAATTCAAAGTGGCAGAATATGGAACAAAAATTTCTCAGTCAATAAAGAATTCATAAGGGGTAGAAATGAGAAGCATAAAGAATGTTAGCGATCCTTTACTTTGCTATCCAATCTTATGAATACCACAGAATCCTTATTGTAGAGAAAACTAGAGCTAAAGAAAAATAGGCCACCATTGCCAAATGTCTCCCTTCTGAGGAAACATCTCATTTACTATTAAAGAATGCAGCGTGTCAGTAAAGCACATAAGTACCTAGTTTCCACTATCAAAAGTGTTCAGATGTTTTCAGTTTTACTTGACATGGCAAAA
>NW_008327478.1:16101-22185 GCF_000622305.1 Nannospalax galili
AATCCTAATTTGTGAGTATTGATGTGTTTAAAACTAGTCACTATTTTCTTTTACCCCACACACTTTGTGGGACAACTAACACATAATATTTGTCTTTGCTTATACATTAAAAGAAAGGTGTAAACAAGTGAGACTCTGGTAAAGTTTAGGACTAAGAGAACATACAGGAGTGCTTGCATGTTTGGGTACCTTCTGACATGTAAGGAAACAGATGACCACAGATAAATTCACAGAGGTTAATGTGTGAGTGAAATGCCTCTGCTGTGACAAAATGCCCCAAAAATAAAGTGAGGAGGCTTTTTTGCCCCACACTTTTTGAAGTCTTTGATCCTTACATATTTGTTTCTCTTTATATGGCTTATGGAAATAAAATGTAGGAGTCTGGTAACCATGGGCAGAGGGAACAGTTCTCATCCAGAAGGAAAGGGACAGTGGGAAGCAGAGAGATTGAGATAGAGATAGAAAAGGACTTTCTGAGGGCAGAGACAAAATATGTGCTTAATTGTTGTACATCAGTGACGTACTTCTTCCAATCACCACAGGGTTCTGGTTGAGGTGGGGGTGAGTGGCACAGAATCAACACACACACTCTGGGAGTCGGGTGAGAGCAGGCACTAGGTGAGGTGCTGCAGACTCGTTTATTGCTTGAAGTGCTTCAGACTAGTTTATTGTTGGGAAGTGCAAGCCTTATATACCTCTCCCCCTGTCCCCAGTGTCCCATAAGTTGGTGTGTTGCTTCCTGATAGATCCCCTCATCCAGACAGGATCCCCTCATCAGGGAAGGTTGTAGGTTGCCTATTTTGTGGAAGTGTGGGTTCTCTCAAAGCGGAAGCTGTGTTCTCTTAGTGCAGCCTGTGTTTAAGCCTGACACTTCCTCTCCTGCATATCCATCCCTTTTTATTATAGGGAGCCGAGGTTCTTTACCTCAACATAGTTGATCCTACCTGAGAGGACACCCAAATTGATGGACTGTGCTCGTCTTGGGTCATCCTGACATCAGGATCTTTCCCATCATTGACTACCAGCCCTTGAAGGGTGTGACCTCTGGCATGACCATATGAGGGAGGAGGAGGGCAAGAAATTACATAGCCGCTTCTTGGATGTCAGCAAGCCAGACCTGCCAGACCTCAGGGGAGTTTTGTAGAGACAAGGTGTCTCCAGGCTGCCAGGGAGGAAGACTGCGGGCATCCATAAAGCGGAGCGTATCCAGGAGTGAGTGGGAGGCAGTGTTCCCATGGAATAGGAAAGTGCAATGTGGTAGGAAGTGTATAGGTGGGAAGGCACCGGGACAATGGAGGATGCCTGACCCTTGGGGGTGAGGTGTGGTGGCCCCAGGAGGCCTGAAGGACACTAGTCTCTGAAGTGTCTTTTACTAAGGCCAAATTTTGAGGCCCCATAAGGAGCCCTAGCTTTGGTTTCCACAAAAGTCGCCTGTTGTGATGTTAAAGAGGGAGTGACAGCAAGAGACATTAGGGGAGGAGGGGTTAAGGACTGGGCTGAAGCAGAGCAATCCTGCAAGGGACCATGGGCCATTTATGGGAATGGACGCATGAATCAATTCGATGGTGGGGAAACCAAGGGATTCATTGGTAGTGAAGAGAACCGGGAAAGCAGGTGACTGTTCAACTGCAGGGAAGATTAGAGGTGGTAAGGGGACCAGTGCCCAGAGATCCAGAGCCTGGGTAGAAGCACAGCCAAAGGACAAAAGGGTGCCAAAGATGACGAAGCCGGAAAAGGATGTCATGGCTTATCAAACTCACAGTCAGATCTGGTCTCCAGATGGGTTTCCATTAGCTGTCCAGATGTCTCGATAGAATCCAGATGGGGGTTGTAGCATCCTGTGGAAAAATACAGGCATATCCTCGTCCTCATGTCAGGATGGGCTGGTTTCTGCCATGGATAAAATCGGATCCCTCCACCTAACAACTGGCAGGGGCGTAGCCTGAGCCAAGAAGGACCAATGTTTGTATGCTGGACTGAGACCCCAGTCGTCAAACATGAGGAAATTAAGGTGGAACAAAGCCTCAGTAAGACTCAGGTGAGGGTTTCCTTTGGTCTCAGCCAAGGGGTTTTAGCCAGGAGGGGCTTAGGTGTCCTGTTGGTCCTTTCGACAATGGCTTGTCCTTGTGGGTTATAGGTAATACCAAAGGTATGTTTGACTCCCCAGAAGGAAACAAGTTTATTGAATTCTTGAGAGGAATAAGTGGGACCATTATCAGTCTTAAGTGCCCAGCGTACACCCATGATTAGCATGGCATACTTTATAGCTTTAATGGCATGTATAGTCTTTTCCCCTGAGAGAGCTAAAGCATAAGTAAGGGAAGAGCGTGTGTCAACTATAACATGAACGAATCTCAATTTCCCAAAATGGGGGTAGTGAGTCATGTCCATCTGCCAAATGGCATTGGGTATCAAACCATGGGGATTTGCTCCTCCCGTTGTAAGGGGCCTGAGAGGCATAAGCGGGGCACAAGTAGCACATGAGTGGACAAGGTGCTTGCACTGGGACATGGGGATTTCTGGGAGGAGTTTATGAATACTCTGAGGGGACAGGTGGAATTGTTGATGTAAAACTCTTGCTTGTTCTAACAGGTTAGACTGGACTGTCATGATCAGGGCATCTGTGGCAGCATTCCCCTGAGCTAGGATTCTGGGGAGGGTGGTATGTGAGCAGATTTCTGTCTGTTCAGCTTATTAGCCCATCTTTTAATTGGGTTGCTTGTCTTGGCTCTCTGTTTTTTGAGTTCTTTACATATTCGGTTATTAATCCTCTGTCAGATGTGTTGCTGATGAAGATTTTCTCCCATTCAGTGGCTTTTTTATTTGCTTTCTTGGTTGCCTCCTTTGATATACAAAAGCCTTTTAGTTTAATGAGTGTTGCAGGTTTCCTCACAAGTCCAGTCCACGAGAGACTGCAGGGAACAAGGGTTCTGGCTGCAGTGGGGGTGAGTGGTGCAGAATCAACACAGAGACTTTGGGATACGGTGAGAGCAGGCACTAGTCGAGGTGCTCCATATTCGTTTATTGCTTGGACGTGCAAGCCATTTACCTCTTCCCCTGCCCCCAGTGCCCCATAAGTTGGTGTGTTGCTTCCTGATAGATCCCCTCATCCGGGCAGGATCCCCTCATCTTTGCAGATTGTAGGTTGGCTATTTTGTGGAAGTGCAGGCTGTGCTCTCAAAGCGGAAGCTGTGTTCTCTTAGTACAGCCTGTGCTAAAGCCTGGCACTTCCTCTCCTACAAATATGTGCTTAAATGTTGTACATCAGTGACCTACTTCCTACAACCAGACTCTGAACATATCACTGATGTATCTTGAATTAGATTCACTGTTCCAGTCAATTAACTAAGGATGTTTGATCCTTAGAATATTGCCAATATATAACACCGGGTTACCGTGCCTTTCCTAAACACCTATTGTATTAAACTGTGGGGACTGTATTTCCAATGAGACCAAACAGGAATAGAATTCTCATTCATATGAAGTTGTGAAAATACAGGGAGTTTCACGTGAAAGGTAAAAGTGATACAGATGAAAGTGGTGTTTCGGGACTGTCAGTTCCTGAAGGTCTGAGAAGTGAATCCCAGTTATCACTAGGCAGTAGTGCAAAAGGACCAGTTGGGAGACTAAGAGACTGTTTTTCCAGGATCAACGAAGCCTGTCCTGTGTTCTCACACAAACACATAGTCCCATGAGCTGAGCACAATGCATGTCTGAATTAGATTTGATGTGCTATAGATAGTAAAACCCACAGTCACAGAGAATTTTGTCCTTTCTGCTCTTTCCAATGGACACATGTCCACAGGCGACAGGAGTTCTCTCCCTTCTTATCTCATTGATTCCCTAAATCTTGTCATTTTGGCTGCATAGTGAAACCGGCAGAGTTAGTGGTGAAGACTTTTTTCCCACTCTGGATATTCTCTTCAGTTTCTTGATTGGTTCTTTTGCTATACAGAGGCTTTTTAGTTTAATGAGGTCCCGCTGTTGATTGTTGACCTTAATTCCTGAGCAACTACTGTCCTATTTAGAAAATCCTTTCTGACACCTGTACCTTATAGGTTACTGTGAATATTTTCCTCTAATATTTTCAGGGTTTCCAGTTTCACATTGTGGTCTTTCATCCATTTGGAGTGGACTTTTGTGAAAGGTGAAAGATAAAGATCTAGTTTCATTCTTCTACAGGTAGAGATCCAGTTTTTCCAACACAAACTTAAGCAAAAAGAATAATGCTGGGAGTGTCACCATACCAGATCTTAGGTTATACTACAGAGTTATAGTCATAAAAACAGCATGGCACTGGCACAAAAATAGACACATAGATCAATCGAACAATATAGAAGAACGAAACATGAGTTCATATAATTTCAGCCACCTGATATTTGAGAAATGTTCTAAGAACACAAAATAGAGGAAATATAGCATCTTCAACAAATGGTGCTGGCAAAACAGGATCTCCACCTGCAGAAAAATGAAACTTGACACTTATACCCTGCACAAAAGGCAACTCCAAATGAATCAAAGACCTCAATATAAAACCTGAAACTCGGAAACTGCTAGAAGATAAGAGGCAGCACCATTGAAGATGTAAGGGTAGGAAAGGACTTTCTAAATCAGACACCAGCCGCTCAGGCACTAAGGTCAACAATCAGTAAGGGGGACCTCATTAATTTACAAAGTTTCTGTGCAGCAAAAGAAACAACTGAGGAGGGAAAGCGGAAATCCACTGAGTGGGAGAAAATCTTCACCAGCTACACATCCAACAGAGGATTAATACCCAGAATATACAAAGAACTCAAAAAAGCAAGAAATAAGAAATGACCCAATAAAAAGATGGGTGATAGACCTAAACAGAGTTCTGAAAGGATGAAACAAAAATGGCTAGAAGCACCTTAGAATGTGCTCAACATCCTTCATGATTAGAGAAATGCAGATAAAACCCACTTGAAGATTGCATCTTACCCCAGTCAGGTTGGCAAAGATCAAGAGAATGAAAGACTGCAAATGCTGGAGAGGATGTGGAGAAAGGAGCGCTCATTCACTGAGGGCAGGAGCCTGGCTTGTGGGTGGGGCTCCAGTTCAGGCTAAGACATCCTGTGCTGCGCATTTGAACACCTCTGTTGTTTCACACAGCTGTGAAGGAAACTCCACATTTAGTTACTTTAGACTCCAGGAAATCATGGCAGTCTTACAATGCTACTAATTTTCTGTTTGAAATTTGATTTAGTGGCTATTTTTCTGTTTTGACAATGAGACTAACTCCATTTTGATGCCCCAATTCCATTTTTCTTAAGCCAGCTCAGCAGATCACCTCAAGGTCTGAACTTATTTCCAGAAAGTCACTTCCCCCCAGAAGCCTGTTTCCTTTTTAGAAATAGCTGACCACAGGGAGGAATGTCCCCACCCTGACACTGCAGCTGTGATCCTTGCTCACCCAAGGGAAAATAACCTGAACAATATCCTGCTTTTCTTAGTAATATGCTGAAATACCAACAGCCAGAACACCCCTTTCTTTCAAGGTTATACGTCTGTTAAGGAAATAACAACGTTATTTGTTTTGGCTTCTGTAAACTTGTTTATTGCTGCAGTTAAGCATCAGTCAGTGTGACTCCACTGTACTTGCAACTGTCAGTATGACAGGAATGAAGCAACTTGTGGTTTCCATCTTTAAAAGAGTCCCTTCCCCTCACAGCTGCACTGTAGCCTCTTATCTCCATCTGGTGACTCTCGGGGAGCTGCAGCGTTAATAAACTTGACTAACTGAATTACATCGAGTCTGTGGTCTCTCCAGTGGTCCTGAATGCCATGACACTGTCTCTGTGGAAATAGTGAGGCTGAGGTGAGAACAGGAATACACTTTTTCTTCTTTTTTCATTTAAAAAAATTTCCATAAATATTTATCTAAAAGGAACCATAGGTCTTAGTGTAAAACACAAAACTCAAATCTCTGGCATTCCATCAGTCCCACTGGTGCTTGTGCAATCATAGACAAGAAGCCGGTGAGGGAAAGTGAAGCCTACTCCCACATTTATATGAGCGCTGCTCACAATAGGCAGAGTATGGCACCACACTAACACGTCGACAGAG